>NW_027660932.1:0-20000 GCF_963280865.1 Gymnoscopelus braueri | reverse complement strand
TTGTTCGTGATTTGTGGGCTTTTTTGTAAAACGGGCCCCTCCCGCTAACTTTGGAAGCCATTTACGGACGAACGGTATGGACTATCAAAATTCTGTTTCGGTCCAGATTATCGCATGGGTCCAAAGATCATGTGTACCGATTTTTGTGAAATTTGGACAAAATATATGGGAGGAGGAGCTAAAAGTGTGTTTTGAAGAAAATTCAAAATGGCGGAAAATCTATCCTGACGCAAATGGGCGTGGCCTATATGGGGAGTTGCGTCATGACCCAAGGAATCTAGGGAAAAAGAAATTTTGATTGTACGACCTACGGTTTAAGAGTTAAAGGCCAAAACGTAAAGGGGGCTGTTATAGCGCCACCATGTGGCCGATTAGTGTAATTATTTTTTAAATAATTTCGGACTAAATTATGAACCTTCACTTCAAATCTTGTAACTCTAGCACTTACGGTTTCTGAGAAAAAAATACTTGAATTTGAGTTTTTTCACTTTTTCATTAAAGTGGATGGGGCAATTTAATGCACTAATAAATCAATATCAATAAAACTATGCAACCAATCTCTTAGCAAAATACAAGCACACAATTCCCGGTGAGGCCGGTCATTTTGACATATGGCACTAAATTGGGAAAAAATTAACTGTGGGAGGAGTTACGATTGGAAATATTGTTTATCTATAATAATAATAAAGTGTAAGGATTACTATAGTCTGGTTGCCCTGTTAGGGCAACCAGACTATAACCAGACTATAACCAGACTATAACAGACTATAGCCCTAACAGGTGCAGCCCTGTTAGGGCAACCACACCAATGAACAGAAATGAAGAAGATGAAGGAATAAGGAAGTGAGACATAAACAGGAACACAGCCTGAAAAGTTTGTTTCAGGCTGTGAAGTCCATAAATAAATAAAATGTAACTCTACCTAGCAACCGACTGCTGACATTACAGTGTAATGATTTGTGTCATGGAGTCACTGTGTTACTAACTGCACTGAGTATTACATTATTTCACTCAATACCTAAATGCAAATTATTATGTCAGGCAGCCATAAAGATCTAGTTAAATAATTGGATTACATGTGATGTATCTGGGTCTTTGTGAGATTATTTATACGGTGAACATTTAAATGATTTAACAGATAAGACAGATGTTAAATTAAAACGGACATGTGTTGAAGGAATTCTGTTGCAAAACACAACCGAGACGAACAGTAAGCGCTACGCCACAACCACTCATGACTTCCTGTTTGACATAGAAGGACCAAAAGTACGCAACAGTAGCTACTTCCTGTTTTCGTGTGTGTGTGTGTGTGTGTGTGTGTGTGTGTGTGTGTGTGTGTGTGTGTGTGTGTGTGTGTGTGTGTGTGTGTGTGTGTGTGTGTGTGTGTGTGCGTGTGTGTGTGTGTGTGTGTGTGTGTGTGTGTGTGTGCGTGTGTGTGTGTTCATATTAGATCAGGTGGTGTTTGATAGACTAGTCTACATAATCCTTATCATAAGAGTCGTCCGTCGTCTGTAGGATGTGGTTGAAATCATTAATAATTGTGGTGCAGCCAAACATAATAGACTATTGACACTTCTATTGTGACCAAGTGATATAATTTGATCCACATCAGGGACACTTTGTATCTGGCATAGCATTTAGTTAGTGAAATAGCAGGTAAAGCAAGCAGTTTCCAAACCGCAACAGGAATCTTGCCACCTACAGGGCAGTGCTCAGTGGATTTGTCTATATGTTACAGTACGATTGGAAAACCAGTCGGATTGAAAAAGGAGCACTCGTTTTTCGGCACGCTCTCATCCTCATGGATACAAACTCATCCTCATGGATACAACCTCATCCTCATGGATACAACCTCATCCTCATGGATACAACCTCATCATCATGGATACAACCTCATCCTCATGGATACAACCTCATCCTCATGGATACAAACTCATCCTCATGGATACAACCTCATCCTCACTGGATACAACCTCATCCTCATGGATACAACCTCATCCTCATGGATACAACCTCATCCTCATGGATACAACCTCATCCTCATGGATACAACCTCATCCTCATGGATACAACCTCATCCTCATGGATACAAACTCATCCTCATGGATACAACCTCATCCTCATGGATACAAACTCATCCTCATGGATACAACCTCCTCCTCTTGGATATAACCTCATCCTCATGGATACAAACTCATCCTCATGGATACAATCTCATCCTCACTGGAAGAACCAAGTATAGACCTATCGACATTCTCTGGTCAAAAACCTTGTAACTCCACTTAAGCTTGATTTAGGTAAAATATTGGTGACGCTGTGCAGCGTTATTATTTTACAAACAGAATTTTGTAGCTTCCTGAAAAGTAAACCGTTTACATACAGCTGTTCCACCAGTCAGCAAATATACACGTTTAACCACTTACGCCCTATGTACTTCCTTGTATGACAAAGAGCAAAAATATAACTAATGTTGCAACAAATTGCTTGATTTTAGATCTGCTATTTTGTTGTTTTTGAAATATTATTAAAACAAATCTCATTATTAACTCACCTCGGATTGAGATCAAACTGATTCTTGATGGATAAATGTTGATTCTTAGACTTTAATTTAAAGAAGTTGAGCAGAAGTTGAGCAGCACTTTGTGACTCCCTCTCTGCTGGTGTGCATCGGAGGAAATAACTGACAGTAAAAAACGTCATGTGACCTTGATAACTTTCATGATTGGATAACTGAATGACCCCCATTTTAATGATGTCATTAGAGTTCAGTTCTATTTTCATGCATTGTGGGAAATGTAGTGAAATGATCTATTGCCTACAACATGTGATAAAGGGTTCAAGCACAAAGCAAGTGAAGCTGAGTCACGACACCAGGGTGTTAAAGATCCCATTCCAACCACAATCATACATTTAAATGTTCCAGTGTGGTCTGTTGGTTTATTAAGGTGTTTTATTGATCTGTTATTTTGACTAGAAGGTTATGGTTGAGTGATCCAATGATGTCAGATGACGAGGGTTCTGTTAGGTTCTTCAGATGATCTTAAAATAATATTATTCTTCCTAACTGAACCCCTACACCCTGAGAACCCAGGGCGTTGCTAAGCAACAACTAGAACTAGACGCGTCGCAATTCAGGGCAATTGCAGAGTGTGGTTGTGCCGACGCGAGTCGCGGGTCGCTGCCGCCGGGACTCGAGGAATACGCTGGGAGGAATACCGTCGGAGGCTGCGCCAATTACATTGTCACGTAACTCCTGAGATTACTTGTGTTTCATTTTGAGAGGATTGATCCCCCCAACATAAAGTTTTTGCATCAAACGGTTACATTTTGAGCATTTGTGGCGCCCCCTATGGATCAAAGTGGAAATGGTTCCACTCTACGGTTCAAGAGTTATAGGCCAAAACGTAAAGGGGGCTGTTATAGCGCCACCATGAGGCCGATTGGTTTAATTATTTTTATAATAATTTTAGACTAAATCATAAACCACCCCTCCAAGTCTTGAAACTCTAACCCTTACGGTTTCTGAGAAAAAAAAACTTGAATGGGAGTTTTTTCACTTTTCCATTAAAGTGGAAGGGGACATTTAATGCACTAATAAATCAATATCAATAAAACTATGCAACCAATCTCTTAGCAAAATACAAGCACACGATTCCCGGTGAGGCCGGTCATTTTGACATATGGCACTAAATTGGGAAAAATAAACTGTGGGAGGAGATGCGGTTGAGAGGATTGATCCCCCCAACATATGGTTTTTGCATCAAAAGGTTACATTTTGAGCATTTGTGGCGCCCCCTATGGATCAAAGTGGAAATTCTTTGTTGAGTAAACCACACTTGACATGTGATTCAAATTTGGGATTGACTGGACGTTTTGTTCGTGATTTGTGGGCTTTTTTGTAAAACGGGCCCCTCCCGCTAACTTTGGAAGCCATTTACGGACGAACGGTATGGACTATCAAAATTCTGTTTCGGTCCAGATTATCGCATGGGTCCAAAGATCATGTGTACCGATTTTTGTGAAATTTGGACAAAATATATGGGAGGAGGAGCTAAAAGTGTGTTTTGAAGAAAATTCAAAATGGCGGAAAATCTATCCTGACGCAAATGGGCGTGGCCTATATGGGGAGTTGTGTCATGACCCAAGAAATCTAGGGAAAAAAAGATTTTTATTCTACAACCTACGGTTCAAGAGTTATAGGCCAAAACGTAAAGGGGGCTGTTATAGCGCCACCATGAGGCCGATTGGTTTAATTATTTTTATAATAATTTTAGACTAAATCATAAACCACCCCTCCAAGTCTTGAAACTCTAACCCTTACGGTTTCTGAGAAAAAAATACTTGAATGGGAGTTTTTTCACTTTTCCATTAAAGTGGATGGGGACATTTAATGCACTAATAAATCAATATCAATAAAACTATGCAACCAATCTCTTAGCAAAATACAAGCACACGATTCCCGGTGAGGCCGGTCATTTTGACATATGGCACTAAATTGGGAAAAATAAACTGTGGGAGGAGATGCGGTTGAGAGGATTGATCCCCCCAACATATGGTTTTTGCATCAAAAGGTTACATTTTGAGCATTTGTGGCGCCCCCTATGGATCAAAGTGGAAATTCTTTGTTGAGTAAACCACACTTGACATGTGATTCAAATTTGGGATTGACTGGACGTTTTGTTCGTGATTTGTGGGCTTTTTTGTAAAACGGGCCCCTCCCGCTAACTTTGGAAGCCATTTACGGACGAACGGTATGGACTATCAAAATTCTGTTTCGGTCCAGATTATCGCATGGGTCCAAAGATCATGTGTACCGATTTTTGTGAAATTTGGACAAAATATATGGGAGGAGGAGCTAAAAGTGTGTTTTGAAGAAAATTCAAAATGGCGGAAAATCTATCCTGACGCAAATGGGCGTGGCCTATATGGGGAGTTGCGTCATGACCCAAGGAATCTAGGGAAAAAGAAATTTTGATTGTACGACCTACGGTTTAAGAGTTAAAGGCCAAAACGTAAAGGGGGCTGTTATAGCGCCACCATGTGGCCGATTAGTGTAATTATTTTTTAAATAATTTCGGACTAAATTATGAACCTCCACTTCAAATCTTGTAACTCTAGCACTTACGGTTTCTGAGAAAAAAATACTTGAATTTGAGTTTTTTCACTTTTTCATTAAAGTGGATGGGGCAATTTAATGCACTAATAAATCAATATCAATAAAACTATGCAACCAATCTCTTAGCAAAATACAAGCACACAATTCCCGGTGAGGCCGGTCATTTTGACATATGGCACTAAATTGGGAAAAAATAAACTGTGGGAGGAGTTACGATTGGAAATATTGTTTATCTATAATAATAATAAAGTGTAAGGATTACTATAGTCTGGTTGCCCTGTTAGGGCAACCACACCAATGAACAGAAATGAAGAAGATGAAGGAATAAGGAAGTGAGACATAAACAGGAACACAGCCTGAAAAGTTTGTTTCAGGCTGTGAAGTCCATAAATAAATAAAATGTAACTCTACCTAGCAACCGACTGCTGACATTACAGTGTAATGATTTGTGTCATGGAGTCACTGTGTTACTAACTGCACTGAGTATTACATTATTTCACTCAATACCTAAATGCAAATTATTATGTCAGGCAGCCATAAAGATCTAGTTAAATAATTGGATTACATGTGATGTATCTGGGTCTTTGTGAGATTATTTATACGGTGAACATTTAAATGATTTAACAGATAAGACAGATGTTAAATTAAAACGGACATGTGTTGAAGGAATTCTGTTGCAAAACACAACCGAGACGAACAGTAAGCGCTACGCCACAACCACTCATGACTTCCTGTTTGACATAGAAGGACCAAAAGTACGCAACAGTAGCTACTTCCTGTTTTCGTGTGTGTGTGTGTGTGTGTGTGTGTGTGTGTGTGTGTGTGTGTGTGTGTGTGTGTGTGTGTGTGTGTGTGTGTGTGTGTGTGGCCTGCAGTTACAACAGTAACTCTCTCGCCCCCCTGAAAAACTAAATCTGTCTCCTACACCCACTCCACCCCCTGGTGATACACTGAACACCTCCGTCACCTCAAAGCCAAGGGCCGGCAGCTTGAACGGCTTGCTAAGAAAACCGGTCTCACTATTCACTCAGATATCTACAAAAACACACCAACAGCAACACAGAGATGACCTCAACAACCAGGAACGCAGAGAGGGGGGGGGGGGGGGTAGACATATCACACATCACTCAGCTCAATCCCCCCCACTTTTGTGATGAAGAAAAAAGAAAAAGAAGAAACCTCCGACAATCTACACTTCATGGAGTACAGAATTAACAGAATTAACCGAATTAACCGAATTAATGTAACAAAAACACCCAAAAAGTAACAAACATGGTAAAAAAAAAAATCACATTTTTGCACACACGGTTCCAAAGCGCTCTCTGCGTCCTTGTCAACAACGCACGCACCTCCCACTACTCCATCATACGTCATACAACCCGGCAGCAACAATCCCAAGACACTCTGATCCATCATAAGCAGACTTCTCAAACCCATGGACACCACCACCTCATTCACCACCAGCAAATGCAAATCATTTTTTATCATTTTTTTCAAGCAAAAATGTACACCATCCACTCTGAACCTCTCCTACCCCCCCCCTGCCCCCGAACATGCCCACCCCCCCCCCCTCTACTCTACAACCCCCCCCCCCCTCACCGTCTTCACTGAAATCACCATCCTCCATAACTTCAGGCATGACAGCATGCATGCACTGGGCCTTCACAATGACTTCATACATTATTACTACTGTATCAGATTATAGAGCTATTTAACACGTATTTTAACACAAAACTAAATCACTTCCTGCATCTTAAAGAACATGCATTTGAATGATAATGCATTTGAATGAAAATGAATTTCACAAGCAGATATATACAATAATATACATGCATAAAAAAGGCCTACAGCACACACTAAAGCCCATTCATCATCAAAACATACAGCAGGGCTCTTCAATAGGGGGGTCCGGGACCCCTAGGGGGTCCTCAGAGTTACTACAGGGGGGCCACCAAATCTTTACATTAACCACTTGAACCCTAGCGTCCCTATTATTTATTGTTACTTCCATTTATAGAAATATGAGAGTAAAATTCTTGGGTTTCCGCTACTCAAAATTGTAATGAAAACATTTTATTTATATTAAAAACGAATAATTTGTGGAACTTTAATGAGGCCCCTGATTGTTGGGCCCCAGGTGGTCACCTATGTTTCCTAAAGTGTAAATCCTCCTCTACACTGTTCTATTCATTATGTACTGTGCAGTGAGTGGAGACACATTACATGTTGGTGTTACAAGTATAAGAGTGTCCCTATCAAAAGTCGTCATGACTCCATTCTGTACTCAGCAGTGAGTGGGTGGAGACACATTTCATGTTGGTGTTACAAGTAAAAGAGTGTCCCTATCAAAAGTCGTCATGACTCCATTCTGTACTCAGCAGTGAGTGGACACATTTCATGTTGGTGTTACATGTAAAAGAGTGTCCCTATCAAAAGTCGTCATGACTCCATTCTGTACTCAGCAGTGAGTGGGTGGAGACACATTTCATGTTGGTGTTACAAGTAAAAGAGTGTCCCTATCAAAAGTCGTCATGACTCCATTCTGTACTCAGCAGTGAGTGGGTGGAGACACATTTCATGTTGGTGTTACAAGTATAAGAGTGTCCCTATCAAAAGTCGTCATGACTCCATTCTGTACTCAGCAGTGAGTGGAGACACATTTCATGTTGGTGTTACATGTAAAAGAGTGTCCCTAACAAAAGTCGTCCTGACTCCATTCTGTACTCAGCAGCATAGATATGCTCAGCAGTAAGTGGAGACACATTTCATGTTGGTGTTACACGTAAAAGAGTGTCCCTATCAAAAGTCGCCAGACAGCCATAACCGGAGGCTAGCTGCCTGGAATTTTAATTTCAAAGGGCAACAGTGTTAAAAATGAATGCCTTAATGTCAAAGTGCCCCTGAGCAAGACCCTTGACCCCTAACTGCTCCCCAGCTCACATAAGCAGACATACTGTCCTCCTGAACCCCCTAACCCCCCCCCAGACATATACTGTCCCTCTGAAACCCCTACCCCCCCCAGACATATACTGTCCCTCTGAACCCCCTAACCCCCCCAGACATATACTGTCCCCCTGAACCCCCTAACCCCCCCAGACATATACTGTCCCTCTGAACCCCCTAACCCCCCCCAGACATATACTGTCCCCCTAAAACCCCTACCCCCCCCCAGACATATACTGTCCCTCTGAACCCACTACCCCCCCCAGACATATACTGTCCCCCTAAAACCCCTACCCCCCCCCAGACATATACTGTCCCTCTGAACCCACTACCCCCCCCAGACATATACTGTCCCTCTGAACCCCCTAACCCCCCCCAGACATATACTGTCCCACTGAACCCCCTACCCCCCCAGACATATACTGTCCCTCTGAACCCCCTGAACCCCCCCAGACATATACTGTCCCTCTGAACCCCCTAACCCCCCCAGACATATACTGTCCCACTGAACCCCCTGAACCCCCCCAGACATATACTGTCCCTCTGAACCCCCTAACCCCCCCAGACATATACTGTCCCCCTGAACCCCCTAACCCCCCCCAGACATATACTGTCCCACTGAACCCCCTGAACCCCCCCCCCCTCAGTAGTCTACACACATTGTTAATGCCTCAATGTCAGATAATATGGATTTTAAAAACAAACTTTTTTTTTTTTTTTTTAATAAATTTTTATCCCGCGATTTTTTGTAACCCTTTTTTTTCACCCGGTGCCAATTTCCTAAGTGATCCTGGGCACTACACCAGCCCTACACCAGTATTACACCTGTCACCCCACAGTAGGGAGGCCAGGGCCGAGCTCATGCTTCCTTCAGGCATGAGAGCCAACTGACCTTCTTGTCACCTGACAGGGGGGAGTTTCCCTGGTTGGACGTAGCGCGTGGAAGGAACACGTTATTCCAACCAGTTCCCTTCCCCTCCATCAGGCGCCCCGGCTGTCATGGGGGAGGCGGTATAGTGACCAGGATTACTACATGTTTTTGTGAGGGTATTAACTACCCTCAAAAACAAACTTTTTAACTCACTGTTTGATGATGTTGATTTATTGTCTTGATATAAGACAATCATATTTAAACTGGGGACCCCCCAAAATTATCATATTTCAACTGGGGACCCCCCAAAATTATCATATTTCAACTGGGGACCCCCCAAAATAATCATATTTAAACCGGGGACCCCCCACCCTGACAAGCACTTGGAAATGTCTTGGTCTTGTCTTGGTCTTGATCTACAAGCTCACAACGCCTCGCAGTGCGAGGCGTTGTGAGCTTGTAGATCATCTATTTTCACGATGTGTGCCTCTTTCTTAGGAAATGTTTGACAATTAGGCAACATGCACTGTTTAGAGTTGTGTTCTTTCAGTCGACCAATCACATCCTCATCACATGACACACCATGTGACACCTTGTGGCAGTAATATGCAACTGCAGTTATGCTTTATGTTTGTCCAGTTAATCACATAGTTAATCACATCACTACATAAGACCCCTGGGGGGGGGGGGGGGGCGCTACATCAGTTAAATCGTTACATCACTACATAACACCCCTGGGGGGGGGCGCTACTCGTTACATCACTTACATCGTTACATCACTACATAACGCCCCTGGGGCCCCCGGGGCCACCTGGGCACTGAAGCTCCAGAGGGCCCCCCATGTGCACGCACGCACATGCACGCACCACACATCCAAGCCATGATTAAACACAATCTCAACCCATTTAGACCTGTTAACCTATACGTTGTTATACCTTTCAATCCGGGAGCCACCTCTGTGTCTCATTAGTTGTTGCTATACATGTATTTATTTTGTAAGAATTTGAACGTTTTCAGAAAACTTAGGTTAGGTTTTAGAAGGTGTTTTTAGAATATATATATATATATATATATATATATATATATATATATATATATATAGTTTCATAGACCAACATCAGCCATTTCTTCACTCACAATATAAACAATGGCTTAAATCATCCCAAGTAATTATATGACTGCAAACAACAATGCAAATATAATAATGAAACGCAGTAAAGGGGCTTTAATACAACTAAAGCTACAGTCATATATCCACTGGCTGGCGTTCATTAGAAATTGAGTTTGAATCATTTGACTGACCTTCATGAAATTAAAACTCCATCCTGTACTGGAGAGTGATTTTTGTGTCAGTGTAATGTCACTGGTGTTCACTTTATTCCATCTGTGGGAGGAAGCGACTCAGAACTATTTATTTTGTCAAATTCAAAACATTTATTATACTTCCTGTAAACTCATACGTACTGCGTGATGACAAAGATCAAGGGTTCCCAAACTTTTCAGGCCAGGACCCCTAAAATAATCATATTTGAACTCCCCCCCACAAATAATCATATTTGAACCCCGCCCCCCCCCCCCCCCCCAAAAAAAAAAACATATTTGAAATGGGGACCCCCCACCCTGACAAGAACTTGGGATTGTAGACATGAGTTTGACTCGGTTCCACAGATAAATAGCTGATCTACAAGCCTGTGGTTTGTCTATTTTCACAATGTTTGCCTCTTTCTAATGTAATATTTGACACATTTTCCAATTTGGTATTAGAAAGGTAATAAAAGTCCTTAAATTGTAACTTTATAAATGTGCAGATACCCTGTATACACTTATACTGTATGTTGGTTTGTTTACTGTTGAGTGAGAAAACAATGTTGTTTAATCTAATCCACTAAAATCATTTGGGGACCCCGACCCCCAGTTTGGCAACCACTGACATAGATAAGACCTTTATGAATATAAATACATCTTGATTGTATTCACCTGTTTGATTCCCATAGCTGCACATTCCTCCACTCACACCTGATTTTAATTATGGAGACACAATTGGTCTACTACGTTCTTTATCAACTCTAAATGACGTCAGACGGTGCATTACTTGTTTTAAACTCAAACAGTACATTAAAATATGTATCTGAAAACATTGGAGGTGAGAAATAAACAATGCAGTAGACCTACACTAAAGAGCCCTGAGTCACTCTCTGTCCCTCAGCTGCTCTGATCAATGGAGTGTGTGTGTGTGTGTGTGTGTGTGTGTGTGTGTGTGTGTGTGTGTGTGTGTGTGTGCGTGCGTGCGTGTGTGAGTGCGAGTCCAGCGATCCCATTGCTCGGAGGGAATGGGACCGTCGGCTGACACTATGATTGGTTACATCAAAACACACCCTCGTTTCTGAGCTAAACTTATTAAAAACTTTAGTAATAAAGCCATTTCATGATGACTTTAAATCCGATTGGATAATCATTTCATGATCAAGAGAATGGGTGATATTTTCTCTATTATGATGAATAATATGGACATGTGTCTATAGAAGAGCAGGGAGACCAACTTACTCTAACACAGTGGTTCTCCAACTTTTCAGGCTGCGACCCCCCAAAATAATCATATGTGAACTGGGGACCCCCCAAAATAATCATATGTGAACTGGGGACCCCCAAAATAATCATATTTGAACTGGGGACCCCCCAAAAAAATCATATTTGAACTGGGGACCCCCCAAAATAATCATATTTGAACCGGGGACCCGGTCAACCTGACAAGCACTTGGAATGGTAGAGTTGAGGCATTACATTTAGTTTGACTCGGTTCCACAGATAAATATTGTGAAAATGCAGCTGATTTGGCTTCAAAGCCACAGACTCTGTTGTAGTGGGCATGCACTTTACCACTGTGACACCCAAACACCTTTACATCTTTTGCAAATAATTAATTGCACCATGTGACATGGAAATGGATTGGAAAAGTATCTTTATGTACTTTTTCTCAATTTTAATTAAATGTATAAATTTATTTTAAAATGGGGGGGGTGGGGGGACAATTAGAGGGACAATGCACAATACATTTTGGGTCCTATTCTGGGCGCCGCCTTACCCATTATCCCTTTTACTATTTTGAAAAACATTTTCAAATTGTTCAACTAGCCGATCTACATCGACACGTTGTGAGCCTGTAGATTGGCTATTTGAACTATTTGAAAATGCTTGTAAAAATATAAAAATAAAAAAAAAATTCAAAGAAGTTTAAATGGTAAAATGGTAAATGGTGCATTTATATAGCGCTTTTATCCAAAGCGCTTTACATTGATTGTGCCATTAACCCATTCAGACACACATGGTGGAGGAAACCATGCAAGGCACCAACCTGCTCATCGGGAGCAATTAGGGGTTCAGCATCTTGCTCAAGGACACTTCTACACTAACTGTAGGGGAGCGCCCCAGCCCGGGATCGAACTGGGACCCTTGCGGTTTTCCAGTTCACTCTACCCGGCCACTCTACCCCTGAGCCACTGCCGCCCCAAGTGCTGCCCCAAGTTTAGGGATAATGGGTAAGACACTGGAGAAAATATGGCCCATTGTGCACCAGATATAGATATAAGAGCTAATGTACATGTCCTGTGTGGTGGTCACAGTGACACATACACAACATTAAAAACATAGAACACAATCCTGACAGACAAAATGAACACATATAGTCAGGGATCCAGTCACCCAAAATGGGAGAGAACCTGATCATAGCACACTATACTTTTTGCTTGTTTTTTTTCTATCTAGGCTATTGATTTTAGTTAGGGTCCACTGAATAAGTGGTCTACTCTGCTGGAAACCTTGTGAAAAAAAATATTGTATATTTTTTGTCTTGTTGAACGGTGGCAGTCTGTCCACTTCTCTCTATGAGCTGCCAAGGGAAGTCTTGATAGCAGCCAAGTAGTCATCCTTCTTCCCTTCTTCCCCTACGCATGGCATAACCTTGGTCAAGGGATGGATCTGGCTCCAACAGGGAGGCTGGGAAACGTGTCCACTCATGACTGAAGACCTCCAGCTTCTTGTCTTCATCCAAGTCCTGCACAAAGTACAGGTTTCTACCACTGCTCTCTCTCCCTCATTGACCTTCTTAGATTTGAGTGTCATGAAATGGAACGTGACCTTTTTGGCTTTAGGGAAAATGTGGTAAGTTCTATGGGGGCTATTTTCACTGTCTTTCTCTTTCTGCAGGCCCCTCGGCCTCCCGCTCGCCGCCGTGGTTCTTTTTTAAATTTGTATTACCCCCTCCGGCCGGAAACGGGCACTCCCGCTCCGTTTTCCTCACTCGTACTGGTTTCCCACATGTACTGTAACATAATACATTTACTACAAGGAAATGTTGGTTTATGGCTGTAGAGCCAGCCTTTCAGAATGTTGAAGCTGCCCAATATGTCATATTGTTCACCAGGAGTAACATTC
Organism: Gymnoscopelus braueri; assembly: GCF_963280865.1. NCBI lineage: Eukaryota > Metazoa > Chordata > Actinopteri > Myctophiformes > Myctophidae > Gymnoscopelus > Gymnoscopelus braueri. Next base: position 6,639 of record NW_027660932.1, on the reverse strand, counting down.
ATCCACCACAGATATGACACACCTTGATGTGAAGAATAGTGACCAAGTCAGTAATTACAATTTTAGATAATGTATTTATTGAAGGCACTTTAGCATAGGATCTGATACTGTTATAGACTGGTTCAATCATTTACAAACAAGTCCACTCTGGCCCAATACAACCTTACAGATTACATTTCAATTTATCAGTCTAATTCCACCAATAGAACCATACAGATTACAATTCTTAAGAGTATAAACCTGACCCTGACATTTTGAAGTATTTCAAATAATATAAAAGAAAGTTAATAGTTACAATACCAACCAACATAACTGGGCTCTCCCAACAGATCAAGCCCATTAATCACTCATTAAACACTGAACTTGTGACTTGTCACTCGTGATGACTGATTTCCAAAACTCCAAAGTTCAGATACATTTACATAATGTTAATAACATACAGCTAATCAATTCTTGTTTTTAGAGCTGTACAAATGTACACAGTGTCACAGCTACATACTGTAGTCAGGCTTCAAACACTTTTTTTCTGATATTTTCTGTTATTCCATTACTTGATTAAATCATAATAAACTGGTCAAGCTTTCAATGTGTTGATCATCTTTCATAATGTTGACATTAACTCAGAGTTACTGTACAAAGCATTCAGGCTGTGCACTTCTTCAGCCATGATTAGCTGCTTTAAATGCACTTTTTTCACTCATAATATGTCAAGTGAAGTCAAATCATCTCCATTTACACTGTAGCACTTTTAAAAACAAGAGGAGTGGACTCAAAGTGTTTTTCAGTTGAGTTAGGCAAAACAAAAATCCATAATCCACAGTGCATAGTCCACGTAAAACACATGAATTCGTTTTCGTGCATAGTTCCCATTGTGTCGTTATTTCCATAGAAAAAGAAAGGGAAGAGGAAGAAGGGGGGGGGGGGGGGGGTCAAGTGGGAAAGGAGATCAAACAAGAGAACCAAAAAAACAAGTTATCTACATATTTACACAAGTACCTGAGATAAGATATAAAGGTGTGTGAGCATAACAGCGGATGTATATTGTGCATGATATACTTATGGACGTTAGTTAAGGTGCTAGAAAAAACACAATAAAAAGACAAAGGTCAGTGCGTTGTACATGGGATTAAGGTGCAAAATGTCAGTGCGTGTCGACTGCATAATCCACATAAAGTTAACTGACACTGGTATAATCCACAAGTAGGTCCATCGGAAGAGCAAAGAAAAAAAGTCAAGTCACTTGTCCCTGGTATAATCCACAGGTAGGTCCAAGGAAGAGCAAAGGTCCAAGACCTGTCCGCCTGTCATCATCAGAGACATGCGTGCAGAGGAGCACACTTTCCTAGTTCATGTTTAAACATCACATCTCAATGTGCATTGCTTGTGTGTCTTTTGTGTGTCATGTGTGAGATTCAGCAAGACCCACTTCAAATAACATTCAATAGAAAATGATTGAGTTATGTTCATTCTGTACACAGGTTTTATTCACTTGGAAAAATGTCAATCCAAAGACTTGACAAACGCGCTCCTCGTTGTCTCAGATGAGGTTGAGGTTGAGTTTCTTGGTGAGTCTGCTCCGGTATTCTGGCATTTGTTTGCAGTCCTTAACCTGTCCTCTGCTGACCTCTCGGTTCACGCCTGTCAGGACGCCAAGAATGTCTTCTCTTCTGTTAGGACACAGTAGAGTAGAGCCTTATATTAGGACAATACTTCTGAAATCCAGCTTAATTCAATATGATGTTGTTCTTATCCCATTGAAGGAGAATTTCACAGATAATCTTATATATCGTTATTATTCTTAGGGTGACGTGAAAAACACTTCTCAGTGCATTGCGTGAGAGCTCGCTCTCGACAGCCGACACTGTAAAAGTCACCTCAACCTCACGTGTTAGACCTCCTCCAGCAAAAGATCTTAACACGCTACACAGAACACACTGGGAAGTGTTGTGTTCAATGTTCACGTCCTCCTCAAAGTTCCCCTTTAAAACATTTCAGTTTGTGCTTGTGAATAAATCAGCAAGGAGTAGTGGTATGGCTTTTTTTTACTACGTGCACTTTTGAAACACCACGAGCACCTTGAATTAACGTCACTGGATTGACTAAATAAGACATTGGTACTCTCCTTCCAGTGATTTAATTTGTAAATAAGGAGGAGGAGGAGGAAGAGGAAGAGGAAGAGGAAGAGGAAGAGGAAGAGGAAGAGGAAGAAGAAGAAGAGTGAAGGTCAAGCCAGGTATAAACGTCCCTCTCACTTTTTGGCTGCCCTTTCAAGCTGTCTGCACAGAGCCTGGATGTAGATGGAACCTTTCTTAGTGTCACGGTAGGAGACACACTCCTCTACGGTCGCCATGCATATCAAGGAGTCTGCGTCGTTTGGGACTACCTCTGGACGGTAGGACCAGCCCCCGTCTTCCTGTATTTTACTCTGTCTGTCACCCTCTCCCTGTGTTGGGGATGACAGCATCACTCCCTCCTGGCTGCCGCTCCCCTGGCACGCCTGGATGAAGAACAGCTTGGGCTTCCCTGCCAAGGTGGGAGCATTCCTGCTTCTGAAGGGCTCCATCAGTTCTTTGAGAAACACCTTCTTGCCATCTGAACCGAAGACGCATCCTGTGTCCCCGTGAGACAGCACACACACCACCTAATGTCAGAGGCAGAATTGATCATTACTTTGTATGAAAACAGGAATGCACAGTGAAAGACTAACACCTCTTTATAGATGTAGAACACCACCTACCAAAGCATCTGCCTCCGTGAAATCTTGTCCTCCCAGTTCTTGCAGCACACGACGGATGTCATTTGCTGTCTGGTTGGTGTGTATCTTCACCTCAAAGCCCAGCTTGGAGAAAACACTTTCCAGAGTCTCTGTGTGACACGATAAGGAAAGAAAGAGGGAAGGAGAGAGAGAGAGAGAGAGAGAGAGAGAGAGAGAGAGAGAGAGAGAGAGAGAGAGAGAGAGAGAGAGAGAGAGAGAGAGAGAGAGAGAGAGAGAGAGAGAGAGAGAGAGAGAGAGAGAGAGAGGAGAGAGAGAGACTGTTTTTATATATCATTAAAGCACAAGTATAGATGACAAATGTTGACTTTGATCAAAGGCCTTGCTTGATTGACTATCTATCAGCAACATATTGGATCAAATCACTAAAGCAGGGATACATACCCTCATCTTTCAGAGTTCCAGTCCGGTTTCTCAGCTCGGCTACAGAGAATATCTCGTTGTTAATGATCAAACACGTCCCACGTGGGTTATGAGTCAGTGTGTAGAATTCAGCCTGCAGGATATGCACACACACACACACACACACACACACACACACACACACACACACACACACACACACACACACACACACACACACACACACACACACACACACACACACACACACACACACACACACACACACACACACACACACACACACACACACACACACACACACACACACACACACACAGCTCAGAGCAGGGCATTGTGGGTAGGGGGGCAGAGCTTTCCTTTTCAGCATATGGCTACAAGCTACTGAAAACATATTCCCAACGATTATATACAGTAGTCTAGGAAAAACACCTATGTGTGTGATATAAAAGTGATGTAAAAGTACTGTTATGCAATAGGAAAATAATGCTGCTAAATCTGAACGTCTGCTGGTCAAACTGTGTTGAACTTCTGTTAGAAATACACAGATAACATTTTATTTCACCTTTGCAGATATCAACTATATATATATAGTTGATATCTAACTTTGTCTAGATCAATATTTACGCTGCTGTAACCTTTACAATAGAATAACAAGAAATGGGAGATGCTCTTCATTCAAAGTCAAGGTAGGTCTATAATTGCTCCCCACAACTGTCAAAGCCCTGAGAAGGCAACCCGGCCTGGCAGAGATCAGAGCTCAGAGACGCACACTTATCTAACTTTTAATTTAAATTAATTTAGTTTAATTTAATTTAATTTAATTTAATTTAATTTAATTTAATTTAATTTAATTCATTTTTATACCCTGTGTTTGAAGTTTACTGTTATTGCTGCAATGTTGCTACGACACCTGAATTTCCCCATAGTGATAAATAAAGATTAATCTTATCCTATCATTCTTCAGCAGTACATGTTTGCTTCCCTTTCCTTCAAAAAGTGTCATCTGTCTTGTCTCATGTCTCACTCTGAAGTCTTCTCCAGAGTCTAAAGGTGTCCTTAGTTCCTCATCACCATGTCTTCTATTTGTTACTAAACGTGGAGAACATGGTACCTGTAGCCTCATTTCTCCAGGAGAATGGCCCCCATGGCAGCCATTAACTGTGAGATATTTACCTCAGAGTCAGGCTCTGTGTTTGGTTCTGCAGGGCCGTGCACGTGCACACGCCCTGGGTCACATGCCTCAGTCACGGTCACACAGAATGGGCTCTTGGGCACCGGAGAGCCATCGTAGAATACCTCTACACTGTGTGGTCCTGAAACATGTCAACAGAACAAACACCACAGGCATCACACTCACATAGTGGGATGATGCAGAGACAATAAGCACCGACTTGATCACTTTAATAAATTAACTCACCTCTCTCGTAGGGAGTGTATTCCACGCCGTAGGTTCCATCCCCATGGTCGGTGATGAAGGCGTCCGTACTACTGCCTGAGGGGTTGCTGATCAGGGTCTGGATGTGGTCACCACCCTTCTGTGTGAGGGAGCGGGCATCCACAGTGAAGACGGTGAAGGCCTCGCGGAACACACCTGTTGCACAGGCCAGGAAATGCACAGAACACGATTACAAGACATAGAACAGGTACACAGTAAAATCCTCAGTGTTCATTTCACTGCATTGTAAAAAACTGACCCGTTTTGTGGCATTTAACAAACACTCTTATTGAGAGTAACGTACAAGAAATGAAGCATAGCGTTAGTTCATGCAGGACACGGAAGTCGTGCACGCCAAAGCTGTAACCAGCGGTCAGTCAGCTGATGTGAACATCAGCTTTCTATTCCCCATTCATTACGTCACACACTCATTATCCAATCACAGCTCACGCATGAGCAAAGAGGATCCTTTAAATACGGCTTCTATTCTCTAGGTCTTTCTTGGTTGCTGAACTAATGCATGTTGCTAGCTCCTCCTCCACCCCAGCCTCCACCTTTGATTAGAGTCTGGCTTAGGCTCAAATACTTGTGGTTATCATGTATATCTGCTTGTTTAGAGTCTTGCATATAGGCTTAAATACTTGTGTATCATGTATATCTGCTAATTCTAACTAATATGTCAATGTACTGCTATTGTTGTCATTGTATCCCTATGGGGATTTGTATACACTTTCTCTGAATATATGCTTAGCAGGCTGCTTCGACAAAATTCAGTGAATATTCTCCCGAGAGCGGAGCGTTAACGCCAAGCTTAATTGTTTCCATTTGTGTCAATAAATGGTGAACTGAATCTACTAAGACGAGAGTGTTTCTGATTGAAATGTGTAAGCATCAATTTATAGGTCCCGGAAAATACAAGTAACTGAGGCAAGACCAGATAAGTGAGGCAAAAGGCAGGGAAGAAGTCAGAGTTTTTTCCTTTTACAGTTTAAATGAATCTAAAGGAAGTTGAAGTGGCACACAGGGAAACAAACAGAACCTCTGTCCTCACCTCTGCTCTCCACTCCAGGTCCAAACACATGGACTCCACTGGCATCGACGGCAGGCTCCACATACAGCAGGACACATGAAGTTAATTTCATCCATTAATAATAATACATTCACCTTAACAAACATAAGAAGGTCTTGAGATGTTCTTACAGCAGACAGTGGGAGACAATAGCGCCACTTGTTGTTTGATCAAATTACTGCAGGCATGCATCGATGAATTGAATACACAGGACAGATGGAGCGATGGAAATAAGCCATAGACTTTTTTGGGTTATCCTTTTAGCATCCTTTTGTATACATCTGTAACTGTTCATAAAGTATTCAATCAATCAATCAATGCATCTACATGTGGACCATACAGTCAGTTATTCAGCTACACTTTAGACCAGTGTTTCCCATTGGTCAGGATCAATATTTCCCCCAATGGCCCTTTTTATGGGTCACAAATATGTGTTTCTGACACACACACACACATAAAATCTAAATTAACAACCTATCAGACATCAACAATTATTCCCATACTGTAAAGTGCTTCTAATAAAGTAAAGTACTGTCAGATCATGTGACATACCTTGTGGGACACTGGTTTTCCTGATGGCCCGATCACCTTGGCGTCGACCTTGCCCTGACCTCCAGTTCCCTTCATCTTCACATCCTGGTCTCTGCCTACAGTCATCTCTACAGAGAAAGAGGGAGGGAGGGGGCTGCTTAAACATTATGATAAGATAATGAGACAATCTAGAGTAAAAACTCAGGTCTCAGAGGAGGGGCTGTGGACAGTTCAGAAACCCGTCTACCAGTGACATCATCGTTAGGCAGGTTATTATTATTTATATTATTTTTTTAAACAAGATTTAAAGAACAATATCTTCTATTATAACATGCTAACGTTCCAGCAATAGAAAGCCTGCAGTTTATATTAGCTTGGATTCCCCATCGCTGATGTCACTGGTAGGCAGGTTTCTGAACTGTCCACAGCCCTCCTCTGAGACACAGAGTGAGTAGACACAAATGT
>NW_027660933.1:50275-60614 GCF_963280865.1 Gymnoscopelus braueri | reverse complement strand
TGTGTGTGTACACGTTTGTTTGCTTGTGGGTGTGTTTATGTGAGGTAAGGCAGAATGAGAGGCGAGCAAATTCCAGTGGTGGACGAAGTTGAAGTAGGCCTACTATATATATATATTACATTATTTGTCTATTACAATATTTGCAAATACTAAAGTAAAGTAAAAGTACCTCAAAATTGTACTTTTACTGAGTGCAGTACTTGAGTAAATGTACTTGGTTACTTTACACCACTGTCTAATCCTGCAACCCAACCCCAACTTGAATATTTCCACCACTGGCAAATTCCCAACGTTGTCATTTTAAAGTTTAATTATACAGCATATCATTGAGCTTCATGAATATGCATGGTTTCTTTTTAGGCTTTATGTGAAACGAGTATCGGACAGACACCTTCAGTCAGTGACAACATTTTCTTAGGGTGAAAACGGTGATTCTGATTGGCCTACTTTGTAACGGCGATTCTGATTGGCCTACTTACTTTGTAACGCTGCATTTAGCATTTTGTAAAAGGTGGATTGTTTAGTACAGTGGTTATCAGTGGTTATCAAACTTGATGATGTCGAGGACCCCCAAAATCGTATGTATTTTGCCGCGGACCCCCCCCATCTGAACATTTGTTGTTCCAGGGACCCCCAGAGTAGAAGATTTGTTTAAAAAAAAAGCTAAATTATTAAAAGGTTTCCAAACATTTTTGAGATTTTTTGAAAAAGAATCACAAAAAAATTATCAGCTCACAGTTCGTAAAGTTATTTCCGCTCCAGACCGGATCAGAACATGGAACGCATCTGTGTCACTTTAGATTTCTTTGGCTATTCAAAAATAGCAGATCTACAAGCTCATAGTGCGGCACCGACTATGAGCTTGTAGATCTGCTATTTTTGAAAAATCTTGAAAAAAAATAACTGTTAGGATTTTTAAGAATCACCTCAGTTTTTAATGGGTTAAAATGGTATTGATCCCAGGCTACGTCGAGACGGACGAGAGATTGATCTCTCCTCCGGGCAGGTCTTATAGCCACACATATAATTTTTTTACGTATTTTTGTAATAACCAAGGTCCGTCATTCAGATCAGCATTGACAGTAATCTGTGTTGGTGTGTGTTTGTGTATGTTGAAGGGGAGGACACAAAGACTGTTTACTCTGTAATTGTCTCTCGCTTTGACTCTCTTTCTCTCCATCTGCCTCGCTTTCCCTCTGAGTCTATCTGACTCTCTCTCTCTCTCTCTCTCTCTCTCTCTCTCTCTCTCTCTCTCTCTCTCTCTCTCTCTCTCTCTCTCTCTCTCTGGTTGCCATGATAAGTGGGTTAAGCTCCTCTGGGTTAATTAGGCTGTTTCAGATGTGACTAATTTGCCAGCCAAAGGCACCACAGTGTGCTAAACACCCCGAGAGAAAGAGAGAGAGAGAGGGGGGGGGGTGTTGATAGAACAACCCCTCCCTCCCTGACTATTTGTGTGTGTGTGTGTGTGTGTGTGTGTGTGTGTGTGTGTGTGTGTGTGTGTGTGTGTGTGTGTGTGTGTGTGTGTGTGTGTGTGTGTGTGTGTGTGTGTGTGTGTGTGTGTGTGTGCACGTGTGTGTGTGTGTGGTTCACAAGGTACAGTGTGTCAAGTTCAAACATCACATAGAGGATTAACACACCACTGTGTTTAGCTATCACAAAGGAAGGTACCACATGATGACTCAACCTCTCCTCTCCTCTCCTCTCCTCTCCTCTCCTCTCCTCTCCTCTCCTCTCCTCTCCTCCCCTCCCCTCCCCTCCCCTCTCCTCTCCTCTCCTCTCCTATCCAATACTCTCATCTCCTCTCCTTAGCCACTTATGCCCTGTATACTTCGTTGTATGCCGAAGGGTGAAAATAGGTGCCACACAAGGCATCACAGCGGTAGCTTGTAGATCTGCTATTTTCTTTGATCTAACCCTTTGTGTTAAATTCATTTCTTTTTTTCTTTTTCTTTTTTACATTCAAGCTTTAATTAACTACGTAAAGCCCAGGGGTCCCGTAGTCTAGGCCTAGTTTGAATATGGAGATAGAAGGTTTCTTCCCGGCAGAGACGGGAAGAAATATACTGTAACTAGGCTGTCTCCCTGCTTTCCCCCGAGATGTACAGTATACAGTACAGTACCACCATCCCGGATGTTTTTAATGTATCTCATAGCGTGTCACTTCGTGCCGTGCTACGAGCTTGTAGATCTGCTATTTTTTGTAAAAATCTTTGAATATATGATTTTTTTAAACAAAAAGTTTAACTCAAATCTTTGCTTCTGGGCGAGTCCCTGGAACAACATATTTTGATGACATATGATTTTTGTTGTTTGGTTACTATATCAGTGGTGCTTCAACGTTTTCATGCCAAGGCCCCCAAAATGATATGTATTTGGCCGCGGACCCCCATCTGAAAATATTCAGTTCCAGGGACCCCCAGAAGCAAATATTGGAGTTAAAAATGCCCGCTTTAAAACATAATATACATTCAAAGACTTGCTCAAATTTCCAAGATTTTTCCAAAATAGCAGATCTACAAGCTCATAGCGCTTTGAGCTGTCTGCGCCAAAAATACATTTAAAAAAAAGTACACAGGAGCCGAGATACAGCCTTTTTAAGTAATAAGTTAACCAAGAAGTGAATGGAGCAGCAAATCTTCGGATCACGATATCTTGGGTTCTGAACGTTTTTCTCTCTCAAAAAAAAAAAGTCGTCATAAGTCGCTCTTGGCAGCCCGGGGCGTCATGACGACGTCTCGTCATAAGTCGTTCTTGGCAGTGAGAGAGTTAATGGATTACGTGGTGGATTGCATTGGTGTATATAATTGAGAGACGCGAGGAGCTGGTGGGGAATGTAGTTGAGGCTGGGGTCCAGTAGATGCTGCCATCATACAGCAGCATTCACTGACCCTGATGATGATGAGGAGGAGGAGGAGGGGCAGCCTTCCTCTCATTACACTCATATATTATGCACATCATGGTTAGCAGCTGTACCAACACTGAGACACCATTTAGACCAGGGGTGGGCAACTTTGATGATGGAGAGGGCCACTATGTTTCCACACTCACTCCAGAGGGCCACATTGCATGTACTGTCTCTCCGTATTTTAACTTTTTTGCCAGTCTATGTCATACAAAAGTAGCAAAAATAGCAGATCTACAAGCTCAAAACGCGTCGCGACGCGTTTGCAGCGCGACACGTTTTGAGCTTGTAGATCTGCTATTTTTGCTATTTTTTTATTGGAATCCAGATTTGTTTTTGTGCATTTTTTTTATTGGAATCCTGAAAAGTGACATTATTATTTAATTTCAAATGCATTTAGTTATACTTATGTTAACTTTACGAACTTAAATACAAATACACAGGACGTGAAAAAGACAATAACATTTTAATATAGACTGAAGTAATTAAAGCGGGTCATGTTTGCATGTTTGGAATTGTAACAGCTGAAATCAATGATATATCAGTAATCCGATATTAACCTGCGGGCCGCATTAAGTGAAGGTGGGGGCCGCATGTGGCCCCCGGGCCGCCAGTTGCCCATGTATGATTTAGACCATAGGGCTTATAACAAACGTTTCAGCTCAAGACCCATAAGAAACATTTTGTGACCCTCTGGGACCTAAACTTACATTGAGAATTAAACAGTCAAGCCCGATGATAAAAAGTGGACATAGTCAATTTACTGTATGAGCTTACAATATGGGAACCCGTTTGGGAAAAAAAGAAGAAAAATAGATATTTGTCCCCCCTTTGTTTTGCCTCCTAGGCACCACCTCCTTTTTGTGTAGAAACAGGAACTGGGTATATGGTTTATTCCTACTAACAACAACAACACTACATGTTTAGGGTAGTGGTGCTGACAGAATCTGCTTGTTAGCCGAATCTGTCTTGAGACATTAACTCTTTGACTGCCCCGGACGGGAATTCCCGTCCGATGGCTCTATGGCTATCATGGCCAATGACGGAAAGACGAAAATATGAAGATTTTTTTTTTTTTGAAAAATATTTTTTTTATTTTTATTTTATTTTTATTTAATTTTTCTGATTTTTTTTGTATTTTTTAGGGGGGGTTTATCTCAAAGGAACTAGGAGATAACGCTATCCAAAAAATTGCTGCTCCATTCACTTCAATGTTAAAAAACAAACAGAGGAAAAATGCACCTTTTTCCTGGCAATGAGACAACACATTCTGAAATAAGTCTGGCAGTGAAAGAGTTAATGAGCTTGTAGATTGTCTGTTTTCACTATTTCTTAAAAGTTTTGTTCATAAAAATCTAAAATCAAATGTTTTATATTCTTTTGAATGTTTTTGTTGTTGTTGTTTTGTTAGGACATGTATCAAATTGATATTTAAAATATCAAATATTTGAAAATGGTCGCTTTTTAAATTAACTGCTCTTTCACTTAATGTCTTTGTTCTCCCTTGTATGGATTATGCTGTCTGTTATGAAATATGTATTTGTGTGTGTGTGTGTGTGTGTGTGTGTGTGTGTGTGTGTGTGTGTGTGTGTGTGTGTGTGTGTGTGTGTGTGTGTGTGTGTGTGTGTGTGTGTGTGTGTGTGTGTGTGTGTGGGGGGGGGGGCCTTGTCTTTAAGCAGAGCTCAGTAAAGTGGGTTAGAAGGCCCCCATGACTACCTACCCATGTGTCTGGCTCTCTCTCTCTCTTGCACACCCTTATTCTGTTTTATTATACCAGCTGTTCTTACCTGTACTTTTAAACTTTTTATATATATATATATATATATATATATATATATATATATATATATATATGATCATTATTACTATATTGTATTGTGGAATACGTCCGACCAGCATTCCTCTGTTTGTACCTGATACCTGGTTCTCTGAGCTCTAGTCCGAGGAGGAGGGTGGCAAGCTGGTCTAGACACCCAGACAGCAGCAGACTGAAAATGATGATTAGGGACAAAACACCACATGAGTGCAAGCTTTTATAGTATTTTATTATTGTTGTTTTTTTAAATTAAAAACATTGCTTTCTGTTGATTGTGCTATTTTTATTAGGAAAAAAAACCCGGACTGGCTCTGAGAATCCGGATCTTTAAATAGTAAAACCAACAGGAAGTTGACATTTACATTTAAAAAATAAATGGGTTCGGTGATTCTATCTAGTTTTATCTATATATAGTTTGAATCAGCTTTATTTGTGTTTGTTTACGTGCTAAAAGAGTGACTTTTGAGAGCTGTTTCAGTGTATGTGAATGAGGAGTGTATTTTGACATACATAATAATTGGAAACAATTTCCAATCAATGAAGCAGTTATTTTAGATTTCTCGTCCACCTTTATGGAGTTATATCAGGGCAGTGGTGGAAAAAGTACTCAAATTCTTTACTTAAGTAAAAGTACCAATACTGCAATATAAAAATACTCCATTACAAGTAAAAGTCCAGAATTCAAAATTTACTTGAGTAAAAGTACAAAAGTATTGGCATCAAAATGTACTTAAAGTATCAAAAGTAAAAGTACTAAATATTTGAAAATAGCAGATCTACAAGCTCACAACGCGTCGCGATGCGACGCGTTGTGAGCTTGTAGATCGGCTATTTTCAAATAGCATAGGTATAAAATAGTGCTAGAGTGGTTAATGTGTGTTTTATAACATAATAATTTATATCTGCAAAGTAACTAGTAACTAAAGTTTTCAAATAATTGTAGTGGAGTAAAAGTACAATATTTGCCTCTGAGATGTAGTGGAGTAGAAGTAAAAGTATAGACAATTGAAAATACTCCAGTAAAGTAAAAGTACCTCAAAATTGTACTTAAGTACAGTACTTGGGTACATGTACTTAGTTACTTTCCACCACTGAGGGCAAGGTATAACCACACAATCCACAAACCTCTACCCAAGTGTTGTTGCCCTTTTAGTGATCCTCACGCGAGGTTTTCCGCCACCACGGCGACCCTGTGCAGCATCTCTCTGCACCGTCTGTGTCTGATGTCTCCAGCTCTGTGTCACTGTGAAGCTGACAGGTTAACAGGCATTTAAGCAGGTGTAGCGCTCTGCCATGAGTCACTCTGAAGGCTGTCTCTCTCTCTCTCTCTCTCTCTCTCTCTCTCTCTCTCTCTCTCTCTCTCTCTCTCTCTCTCTCTCTCTCTCTCTCTCTCTCTAACACACACACACACACACGCGCGCGCGCGCGCGTATGCACGTTTGTATTACTATACTTGTAAGGACGTCAATGTTTTAGGACAGTGATTTTATCCATTCCTCTGACCTTTTTTTTACTCTAACTAGAACTGTCACGATTACACATTTAAGTTGCGATTAATGATTTAATTGTGTTTTTGGCCATTGAACATTATGAATACAAATGTTATTTCTGTTTGGCCTTTTAGGCTTCATAATCACAAATTGCACAGGGCAGATATGACAAATAACTTAGATATACAAAGATTTAATCATTTTATAAAAATGTAGAAACTATAGTCGATCAACAAGCTTACAACACGTCACTTTGTGAAAATGTTTGAACATTAATGAGCATTTTTCAACATGGAAACGATTATCTCAGATAATTGCCATTAGGTGATTATTATTATTATTATGTGACAGGCCTAACTCTAACCCTGAAGATAACCAGGCTACACGCTGCATTGTGAGCTTGCAGACATTACATTTTGGTGCACGACAACAGCGTGTAATTAAGCATAAATCAGTCATCATATAGTAACTCCACCCCCAACCCCCTAAACCTATTAACCTCTAAATGCAGTGGTGGAAAAAGTACTAACATTTTTTACTCAGGTAAAAGTATCAGCACTGCAAGGTAAAAATACTCTGTTACAAGTAAAAGTTCGGAATTCAAAGTTTACTTGAGTAAAAGTACAAAAGTATTGGTATAAAAATGTACTTAAAAATATGGAGATATGAGTTTTCTGCCCAACAGCGACGATAATGTGGTCCTCACAAGTATAGCCACACACACACGCGCACACGCACACGCACACACACACACACACACACACACACACACACACACACACACACACACACACACACACACACACACACACACACACACACAGTGAGTGGGTATCTATCATCACAGAGACAGGGCGGCAGGAGGCCACACAGTGCTATATTCAATATGACAGGGTCACAGCGTCACCCGGCCAGACATTAATACACGCTCACAGAGAGAGGAGAGGAGAGAGGAGAGTGTCACTGTGACTGTGTACACACTGTGTGTGCACACACACACACACACACACACACTCACACACACTCACACACGCACACACACTCACACACGCACACGCACGCACACACACACACACACACACACACACACACACACACACACACACACACACACACACACACACACACACACACACACACACTAGTGTTCATTTTAAAGGTCTTTACACATCACCGGCAGTGGGACAAGTAAAGGATCTGTAAATGCGAAGGCGAAACATTCCAGCATCAAACTATTCATTACAGTTTGATGTCTGACGGGTCCATTTGGGTCCTTTAAAAAAAAAAAAAAACACTCCTAGAGTTGCATTTACACTGAGCATTTTACTGTGTATACGTCTTACATAATAATGTAACACTGTACCATTATATACGCTGTATGTTTTGAGCTTGTTTATATAATAATAGGGTTTGGGCCCTCACGTCTGGATTTGTGACGTGAGAGGAGTGTTGTCATAGTGACGTGGCCGTGGTGTGTTTATGGTTATTTTGACATTGCGACGTGGCCATGGTTTGTTTATGGTTATGTTGACATATATAGTGACCTGGCCGATGGTGGTCGATAGAAAAAAAGTCATTTTTGGGGTGAACTATCCCTTTAAAGACCGGTGCTATACACCGAAGTCTGGACGTAATTTACACATCCTACCTGGGTCGCGTTTTTTTTCCCCCCCCCCCCCGTTCTGAATTCCCATAGACGTGTTTAATATCGCGTCTAATTGTGTTCTGTGTTCCAAAAATAAACAAATAATCCCGGTGGTTTTACTCTTATGAAGCATCAACTGACGGTGAGAAAACGCTAATGTTACCGCCGCCGAATTAGTTACATTTTCACCAGAAACGGACTGTATCAAATACGAGTGACTGACTATCATAAACGATACAGAGTCACCTCCCTGACAATATCGCCGGGACAGTTTGTTTATTTTTGGACCCCAATTCTTTTACGAGACGATTCTAAGATGACCCAGTGTTTTTCTCCATAGAGAAATTACTTTACGACCCGGGGGATGAACGAGTGACGTCAGGACGTCTGTACTCTATAAGTCACGGGGTTCATATATCTTCCTATACACCTGGGCCAGTGCTGCTGCTATAGTACCTCAGGGAGGAACGGTGCGATCCTGTCAAAGCGGTCCTTCCCGATGTGGAATGAATGCGGCTGAGTGATGTGGAGCGTTATTGAGAGAGACAGACAGACAGTCGTCCCGTTGCCCAGAGAGACACAGGAGAGACAGCACAATGAAAACATGAGAGACAGTCTGCTAGTTCAACACCAGCATGCTGTTGTTCCACGTTCTGTTCCTCTGAGGGCTGTTAACCTGGAGAGACGATGTGTGTGTGTGTGTGTGTGTGTGTGTGTGTGTGTGTGTGTGTGTGTGTGTGTGTGTGTGTGTGTGTGTGTGTGTGTGTGTGTGTGTGTGTGTGTGTGTGTGTGTGTGTGTGTGTGTGTGTGTGTGTGTGTGTGTGTGTGTGTGGGGGGGGGTTATTTTGTCCCACTATAAAACTTCTGAGTGATAGTGGCACGCAGCTCCCTTAACACCGTAACCGCTTAAGCCCTATTTTATACTTCGGCTGTTCTGTGCTTCTACTGTACATCTACTATTATATTTTAATCGCGGCAAATTGTGTGACAATTTACACCTATAATGACATGTCCACGATATAGGAGCGCCATAGTTTAATGGTAATAATAATAATCCCTCCGGCGCTGAAACAGTCCACAGTGTTGAGGAGAAGCTGAGAGCTGTCTCATACTGGACAGTTAGGCGGTGCGGGGGTTAATGCAGGCAGTGTGTGTGCGTGCGTGCCTGCGTGTGTGTGTGTGTGTGTGTCATCACCAGGTACACAACAGCTGATGTGTGTGACAGTTTGGTTGTCAAACCTGCAGCAGGCTCTCTGTCTCTCCGGCTGAAAGGTCTCTGACAGAGACAGACTATAATCAGGAGGAAATGATCTTAGTTTGACACCTTTCTGTGTCAGCAGCACACTCTGGATCCAGATCTATAACAACACTTAGCACAGCGGACCACGTGACAACCATGTTGTAGGCTTCTATCGGCAAAGGTGTGTAACTGGCTATCTTGCCAGTACATCAATTGAGGCATCGTTGGTGCAACAACAACCACAACCCAGTGCTACAATAATGTCTCTGTTGCTATTTGGATCCTAATTGTACAAAATACATATCTGAAAATGTTTTCTAAATCGTAACGGTATGTTGCTATATTAGTGGTGCTCCAACTTTTCCATGTCAAGGACCACCAAAATGATAGAAGCAAAGATTTGAGTTAAAAATGTTCGCTTTAAAAAAAATAGATATATTCTTTTTTTTTGCACACATTTTCAACATTTTTCAAAAATAGCAGATCTACAAGCTCGTAGCGCGGCACTCAAATAGCCAAATAAATCTAAAGTAAATATCTAAAATAATATCGCTGTTGCTGAGAGTAAAAAAAAGAAAAAAGGATCCTAATTGTGTTTTTCTTTTTTCTCCTCTTTTTTCTCCTCTTGTTACTGGATGCCTGAACAAAAGGTAAGAGAATATACCTTTAAGCACTTATTCTCTCCATCTCCCCCTCCCCCTCCTTTGTCTATCTGTGTGCACCTCCCACCCCCCCCCCCCCCCCCCTATTCATTTAGCTTTCAATTTGTCTTGTCTGTCTGTCTGTCTCTCTGTCTGTCTATCTGACTCCCTGAGCGTCTTGCCGGCTGGCTGTCTGTCTGTCTCTGTCTGGTCTGGTCGGCCCGTCACGTGTGATTGGCCACTTGGGGGCGAGTGAGCTATCTAAGTGAATGATTGGCTCACCGGCTGGCTCTCTAATTGACATGTTTGCTGACTGATTGGACGGCTGTTTGGTCGCATTGTTTGGCCGGCTGCGGGCTGACTGACTGGCTGTCCAATCTACTGTTTCTCAACATCCGGTCCGGGGGGGCCACTATAGGGTCCATATAGAGACCGTTATACGGGTCTGTAACTCTGAGAGGGTACCAGTGGAACCAAATGGACCCTTTACGGGTTCATAAGGCTCCATGGTCTAATGTATATTATCAACCATCTACCAGGAGACCCCAAGGGGAGGTCAGTGCAATTTCCCATAGAAAGGAGGTGTCATTCACTGGCAACGTTTT
>NW_027660933.1:32775-47775 GCF_963280865.1 Gymnoscopelus braueri | reverse complement strand
TAACCAAAACGATCCATGTTCTCTGGGAGAAGTGGTGTTAGTGTTCCGTGTAGAAATATTGTTAGTGGGAATGAAAACATAGTCGCACCACCGGAAGTGAAAGGCTGAAGGCAGACCAAAACCCCGGTTTCCTTGCGTACGTGTGCTACGTCGACTTCCTCCCAGAGCCAAGTGAGATAGTAAAAAACAGCAGAGGGCGCTGTTTTTCCTTTTCATTTGGCGATGGGTTCCCAGATTGGGTGACGCCAACCTCTTCGAGGTTCCCAGGACCTAGTGCCGTATACCTGGGGCCAGTGTTGATTTCGTCGACTAAAACTATGACGAAAAATGTTTGTACCTTTTTTCACTGACGAAAACTCAATAAAAACTAAGCTATGATGACTGAAACCGGGACTAAATACTGTATACTGACAATTTCGTCAACAAATAAAAAATAAATTAAAATGTTAGGGAGGGACGAGTGGAGAAGAGATCCAGTAGAACTAAGACAACTCATTTTATGCTTGGTTGCGCTCGGATGTTGTGCTCTGAAAATAGCCGATCTACAAGCTCACAACGCGTCGCGCTGCGACACGTTGTGAGCTTGTAGATCGGCTATTTTCAGCATGCAACCATGCAAGTGTAAAATCAGGCATTACGAGTATTTCCGACGCCTTCAAGGCACCGCCAAAATACATTTTTGTCGACAAAATCATCATTTTTTTCCTAATTAAGTTGTTTTTCTATTGTTGTTTTCTCTCCCCCCATGTAAAGCGTCTTTGGGTACTTAAAAAACCCTTATATAAATTTGAGATATTATTATTGTCTTGGTTTTATGATCCTAATTTCCTGAGGCGCTGCACTGTCTCTTTGCATTCTATTACCTTGTTTATTGTAAGTCTGCTAAATGCCTGAATTGTAATTCCTCGTATCTACAAAATGCTACTTTTTTATGTTGTTTTCGTCATTTAAAGGGATAGTTCACCCCCAAAATGACTTTTTTTTCCTATCGATTAGTCACCCCATGGAGACTTGAATTCATGGATTATTTTATTTTTTTGTCGCATTCCTAAGCCAATAATTTGATGACCGGCAGCGGTTCCGGTAGGAGACACAAAGAGTCTCCTTTGTGTCTCCTACCGGAACCGCTGCCTACCGGTCCGCTCATCATCAAATTATTGGCCTAGGAATGCGACAAAACTACAAAAAAATGTCTCCATGGGGTGACGAATTGATAGAAAAATACGTCATTTTGGGGGTGAACTATCCCTTTAACACATTGCGTGCCAATCGCGTAGTTCTACGCAAAGTGGTCTTTTTTCTTTATTTTTTTTCCGCAGTGACACATTTCATTGTAGGCCTCCCTCGCAGTGACACATTTCATTGTAGCACAACGGAAACGGAAACGTCAATCGAAGATTTTCGTTCCCATCCGCCGCCGCTCTAAAGCTTCCCCTAAACCGCCATTATCTCGCTTGTAGTTTTTCTCCGCGCTGAACGCTGTTTAATAGAAACTGCGACTACTGCAAAATGGACGATCGCCGATTGAAACGGTCTTCTTTGGGCCACTCGCACAGCTACCCTGTGTGTCTACAAACAGTTGAACGCGCGATCTTAAGGTATTATTTAGCGAGGTCTGTGGCGACGTGAAAAAAAACAAAAAAACTACAATAAATTGCTGGCACTGGTGAGTACATTATGATATTAAACTCTGGCGTGGAATGTGTTAATGCTATCCCTTTAATGCCATCATACAAGAGTGTCGAGCAAAGGTATAGTGAAAACAGCCGATCTACAAGCTCACAACGCGTCGCAATGCGACGCGTTGTGAGCTTGTAGATCGGCTGTTTTCACAATTTCTGAAACATTCCGTTCCGTTTCCTGAAAAGTGACGGTTTTGAACATCCGAGGTTTCCACCCCGACAGCGTTGAAATAGTAATTGTGATGTTCCATCATACTGGACCAAACAGGACATTTTTGCAGCTCTTTGGTTGCAAGAAAATGCCCGAAAAGAGCTTTGGCAAAGGGAACGCCGCTCGTTTTCCTCCGCAGTCAGTTCCAATTTCGTCTTACAACCTCCTCGTCTGAACGGACGTGTGTAAAATAAAAGATGAAAGCCAGTGGAAGAGAGAGGAAGACAGAGAGATGGAGGGAGGGAGAGAGGAGAGAGAGATGATGGGTTTACTGTACTGTATGTTGGTGGATGTTCCTCCTACAGCAACACAACTGCAAATGGAGGCCTCTGGTCAAGCAAAATGGAAGCACGCACACATACACACACACATACACACACACATACACATACACATACACATACACATACACATACACATACACATACTCTCACACACACACACACACACACACACACACACACACACACACACACACACACACACGCGCCGCACGTACGTGCGCAGCAGGTCTCACCTACATGGTTCCGGTTGTTTATTTCATTATTATGGGCTTGAGAGAATGGGCCTTCATTTTATTGGGCTCCTCTGTTTGTACGTGTGTGTGTGTGTGTGTGTGTGTGTGTGTGTGTGTGTGTGTGTGTGTGTGTGTGTGTGTGTGTGTGTGTGTGTGTGTGTGTGTGTGTGTGTGTGTGTGTGTGTGTGTGTGTGTGTGTGTGTGTGTGTGTGTGTGTGGAACTAGCAATTTCATAGGGTTGTGATTTTATGTGTTTGTGTGTGTGTGTGTTGATGTGCTTAGGCTTGTGTGCGTGTGTGGGCTTGCGCGCGCACGTGTGTGTGTGCGCTTGCGCGCGTGTGCGTGTGCGTGTGTGCATGGAGGAGGACATGGCTGACCCCAGTTCAGAGGATCAAACGAGAAGTCATCCCAGATAAAGTTAGCGGGGCATCGAGGTTAGAGGAGCATTACAGAACACACTGAGAAATGATGCTCTCTCTATCTCTTTCTGCCTCACTGCCCCTCTCTCTCTCTGCCTCTCTCTATCTCTCTCTCTGCCTCTCTCTCTCTCTCTCTCTCGCTCTCTCTCTGCCTCTCTCGCTCTCTCTCGCTCTTTCTCTCTGCCTCTCTCTCTCTCTCTCTCTCTCTCTCTGCCTCTCTCTGCCTCTCTCTCTCTCTCTCTCTCTCTCTCTCTCTCTCTCTCTCTCTCTGCCTCTCTCTCTCTCTCTCTCCTCCGCTCTCTATACTGTACTGTGTGTGTGACGGTGGGGAGGAGAGCAGCGGGCTGCTATTGGCTGGCGGTGTGAAGGAATGGCGCGCCACGAGCCAATGAAGCGCGCTCGGTCGACCTCCCCCTCTCTCATTTGCATGTCCCCGCCTCCCCCTCACTGCGCCAGCCCAAAATAATACAGGACTCTCGTTCCTCTGGCATTAGTGCTACCCCTCCATCCCTCCATCTCTCTCTCCATCTCTCTCTCTCTCTGTGCCCCCCAGTCTCTCACTCTCTCTCTCTCTCCATCTCTTTCATCAACTCTAGCCTTTGTCTGCGGACATTTTTTTCGGCATCTCTCCTTTTCACCATCATCTCTTTCTCTGTCTCTCTCTCTCTCTGCTGTGTGTTTGTTTGCTTACAACGCATCCCACTCCCCTCTCTCTCTCTCTCTCCCCCCCCACTTTCTCCTCTTTCTCTCTACCCCCCCTTCATTTCTCCTCTCTCTCTACCCCCCCCCCTCCCCTCCCTCTGTCTGTCTTCCTCCGCTTCCTTCACAATTATATCTCTCTCCCGTTCTGTTGGGGCTGCAGAGTTGGTGTGTGTGTGTGTGTGTGTGTGTGCTTGTGAGAAATAGATAGACGGAGGCAGTTGGTTGTTTATGTGTGTGTGAGTGTGTGTGTGTGTGTGTGTGTGTGTGAGTGTCTGCGCACACACGTGGCACATGCACGCGTGTGCATGCCCACTTTTTCTTTTTTTCTCCTCTCCTTGAGTCTGGCCTATAGCATCACCTGCCACAGACTGACGTCACCACCACCAGCTTCCTTCCGACACACCTGCGGTGAGTCTGCGCACCGGCGTGTGTGTGTGTGTGTGTGTGTGTGTGTGTGTGTGCGTGTGCGTGTGCGTGTGCGCGTGTGTGTGTGTGTGTGTGTGTGCACGTGCGTGCGTGCACATGTCTTTTGGCTATAAGACACAGGAGTTGTCTCCCTGACAGAATTCATGCTGGCTCTGGGAGCCGAGTGGGAGAGAAACAAGCAAGCAAGGGAGGGAGGGAGGGATTGTGGGGGGGAGAGAGAGAGAAGGGGAGGAGAGAGGGATGGCAGGCGATGTGTGGCAAAATAAAGGACCTCGCAGTGGTATAAAGTACATTTACTCAAGTACTGTATTTAAGTATAATTTTGAGGTATTTTTACTTTATACTTTTACTTCTACTGCACTACTGTACATCTCAGAGGCAAATATTGTACTTTTTACTCCACTACAATTATTTGAAAACGTTAGTTACTTTACTGCAGATTTAGATTATCATTACAACATATAGATTAACCACTTCAGCCCTATTTAAACTTTAGCTATTTGAAAATAGCCGATCGACAACGCAATGCAATGCGTTGTGAGATTGTAGATCTGCTATTTTCAAAAGATTTGTAATACATTTGGAAACTTGTGAAATGGGACATTTCAAGCATCGTACTTTCTACTTTTGGTACTTTAGGTACGTTTTGATATCAATGCTTTTGTACTCTCACTCAAGTAAAAGTCACCACTGATTGCGAGAGAGAGAGAGAGAGAGAGAGAGAGAGAGAGAGAGAGAGAGAGAGAGAGAGAGAGAGAGAGAGAGAGAGAGAGAGAGAGAGAGAGAGAGAGAGAGAGAGAGAGAGAGAGAGAGAGAGAGAGAGGGAGGGATAACAGGCGGCGTGTAGAAAAATGAAGGACCTTTTCTTTCCAAAGCGCCTTGTACCCAATTGTGAACAGAAAAGAAGCCACTTTGTCACCTGAGAGCCATTACAACAAGTAGCTCATTCATTCAGCATTCACACTAACATAATGCATTCTATCCTCTGCTGTTGTTCTGTAAACAAAAGGTCTGGCAGTAGCTTTGTTTGTAAAAAGCCATATTTTTTGGAGGATTTTGTACCACAGGCGTCACAAAAGCGGCATGGCCCCCCATAACTCATGGCCCCCCCATAACTCATGGCCCCCCCCATAACTCAAACTGTAGGTGTGACTGTAGCACCGCTAACCGTTTTTCAGTTTTCATTTCCCATTTACATAGCAATTGTCAGTGGTGTAAACTAAGTAAAGTACATTTACTTAAGTACAGTACTTAAGTACAATTTTGAGGTACTACTTTACTGGAGTATTTCCAATTGTCTATACTTTTACTTCTAGTCCACTACATCTCAGAGGCAAATATTGTACTTTTACTCCACTACAATTGCGTAATGTATTAACATTTTAGTTACTAGTTACTTTGCAGATATAAATTATTACATTATGAAACATTACATTAACCACTTTAGCCTTATTTTTATACGGCTAAAGTGCTATTTAGCCGATCTTCAAGCTTGTAGATCTGCTATTTTCAAACATTTTAGTACTTTTACTTTTGGTACTTTAAGTACATTTTGATACCAATACTTTTGTACTTTTACTCAAGTACATTTTTAATTCCAGATATTGTGAAAATAGCAGATCTACAAGCTCGCAATGCTTCAGCTTGTGGACTTTTTTTTCTTGGTCATTTTTATAGTATAGTTTGTTGATTACCTTTGATGTAGTAGGGTAATGGTATTTTGTATTTTCTTTATTTTCTTTTTTTGTATTTAAGGTCTTAATAAGTCCTTAAATTGTCACTTCACTGTCATCTGGGGGTCCCCCTGGGGGTCCCCGAACCCGACACTGGGAACCAGTTAGTGCTCTATAATTATGTCGGCCTCCTTTTTGTGTTTCCTCCCTGCCATCATCATCATCATCATCATCATCATCACCAGCAGCTCCCCTAGCCTCTCGGCCTTGCAGGCTGCCTGCTTTTTTTTTTTAACCCATTAAGACCGGGAACTTATCTGTGTCATTTCTTTGGCTATTCAAAAATAGCAGATCTACAAGCTCGCGCTATGAGCTTGTAGATCTGCTATTTTTAAAAAAACGTGAAAATGTGTGCAAATCTTTGAATATATATATTTTTTTTTTAAAGCGAACATTTGTAACTCAAATCTTTGCTTCTAGGGGATTCCACAAATGTCTTCTAAACAACAGTTGTTTTTATATAAAAACTTATGTTGCAATAATATCAGTGGTCCTCAAACTTTTTCATGTCAAGGACCACCCAAAATGATATGCATTTGGCCGCGGACCCCCATCTCAAAATATGTTGTTCCTGGGACCCCCCCCCAGAAGCAAAGATTTAAGTTACACATGTTCGCTTAAAAAAAATAATATATTATTCAAAGATTTTCAAAAATGTTCACAACCTTTTTTTTTTAAAACAGATCTACAAGCTCATAGCGCTATGAGCTTGTATATATATATTTTTTTTATAGCCAAAGAAATCTGAAAATGACACACAGATGCGTTCCCGGTCATAATGGGTTAAATATTGATGACTTGCTCAAGCTGCAAAAAAAAAGAAAAAGAAAGGGCCCCATAATGACGATAATGACATTTGCATTGTAAATGACTCCTGATGGGCATTAACGACGGAACAGCCACGCGGAAATCAGGGGGGCCAATTTGATCCGTTGTGCTAATACAGTGTGATGGTGCATTAGGCTGACTATGGGTCCTCGTGCGGCGGGCTAATAGACTGTGTGGTGCAACAGAGAGAATTAAGGGGCGACCGCCTCGGTTTGTCGCTCGATGTTGTTTCCGTAATAACTTTAATCCATTAAGACCGGGACATAACGCATCTGTGTCATTTTTAAGATTTCTTTGGGCTATTCGAAAAATAGCAGATATACAAGCTCATAGCGCGGAACTGATCATGAGCTTGTAGATCTGCTGTTTTGTTTTAAATCGTGAAACTTATCTTTCAATATGTACATATTTTTAAAGCGAACATTTTTGACTCCAATATTTGCTTCTGGGGCGGGTCTAGAGTTTAGAGTTAAAAATGTTCGCTTTAAAAATTACATATATCCAAAGATTTGCACACATTTTCAAGATTTTTCAAAAATAGCAGATCTACAAGCTCATAGCGCGGCACTCGGTGCCGCGCCATGAGCTTGTATATCTGCTATTTTTGAATAGCCCAAACAAATCTAAAAATGACACATGCTTTCCCGGTCTTAATGGGTTAATAGATTTAATAGTTTTTTTTCTTTGAGTGCTTTGTAAACAAGCCCTCTTTTGCGTTAGTAATGTGAAGATGATATGTTTGCATAATGGTGTCTGTGTGCCGAGCTGTGTTTTTCAAACCACTAATGTTTTAAACTGCCTAATGGGCTGGCCTGCATGGCAATGGGTTGCTTACGGACATGCTCTCTTAAAAGCTAATTAATGTCGGAAATTATGGTTATTTAGCAATGTCTTAACCACAATAACCCTGGTTCACTTATTTTGGGCAAGTCATTACAGGCTAAACTCTTAATATTTGTAATGATGTTCAAGATTTTTCATCGTTCATTAACACATCCACCGCCAGAGGTTAATCTCATAATGTACTCACCAGTGCCAAGGTGTTTTTGTTGTTTTTTTGTTTTTTTCATGTCGCCATAGATCTTGTTAAAATCCTTAAGATTGAGCCGTGAACGGTCTGTTTACATCCGCGAGATCTCCCTGTATCTCCCAGTGAAGATCGCGTGTCAAACGGGGCATCCATGTTTGAGTTAGAGCGGATTACGTTAAACAGTGAAATGCGAGGAGAAAAAACTACAGGAAGAGAATTGAGTTTCAGTTTCGTCTGTAGAATGGGAGCGGGCGTGATCGTCGAAACCGGATCCCAAATAATTCTATTTCCTGTCATCAAACCGGAAACGGAAGTGGATCAAAAAATTTCCGAAAGTGCACCCGGACCGCGCATGCGCGAAAAGACCGCAGCCCGTAGGACTACGGGCTCGGCGCTTAACCGTTGGATTTAACGGCCCGTAGAACTACGGGCCCGGCGGTAAAGGTGTTAATATAGCCTTAGTCTAATAGCCTACAGTAGGTATAGGTCTTCTTCTCACTCTTCTTTCGGCTACTTCCCATCGGGGTCGCCACAGCACATTATCCGTTTCCATTCTGCTTCTGTTCTCTAGTGTCTGCCTCGGTCACTCCAGCCAGCCTGGAGTGACCCTGACCCTAACCCTAACTTTAACCCTTAACCCTAAACCTTAACCCTTAACCCTAATGTTAACCCCTAAACGAAAACCATAAACCTAAACGTTGAAATAAAAATGTAACGTTTTTGTGGTCCAGAAACGTTGTCATTGAACGTTTATGGAGAAACGTTCCATGACAACGTTTCCTCTGGCGATAGGGTTGCTCCAGCGGTCCTGACCAAAACGCTCTCCCCGAAATACACTCGCCCCCATGCTTTTTACGCGGACCACTCACCCCCCAGCAGTTCTTGAATTCTTCTATTTGTTTTACTGAGGTTAAGGTTAGGAATAAGTTTAGGTTTAGGCATAGTTTTACTGAGGTAAAGTTTAGGAATAAGGTTAGGCGTAGGCATAGTTTTACTGCGGTCACGTTTAGGAATAAGGTTAGGTGTAGGCATAGTTTTACTGCGGTTAGATTTAGGAATAAGGTTAGGTTCAGGCATAGTTTTACTGAGGTTAAGTTTAGGAATAAGGTTAGTTTAGGCATAGTTTTACTGCGGTGACGTTTAGGAATACGGTTAGGTTTAGGCATAGTTTTACTGCTGTAACGTTTAGGAATACGGTTAGGTTTAGGCATAGTTTTACTGCTGTAACGTTTAGGAATAAGGTTAGGTTTAGGCATAGTTTTACTGCTGTAACGTTTAGGAATACGGTTAGGTTTAGGCATAGTTTTACTGCTGTAACGTTTAGGAATACGGTTAGGTTTAGGCATAGTTTTACTGCGGTCACGTTTAGGAATACGGTTAGGTTTAGGCATAGTTTTACTGCTGTAACGTTTAGGAATACGGTTAGGTTTAGGCATAGTTTTACTGCTGTAACGTTTAGGAATACGGTTAGGTTTAGGCATAGTTTTACTGCGGTCACGTTTAGGAATACGGTTAGGTTTAGGCATAGTTTTACTGCTGTAACGTTTAGGAATAAGGTTAGGTTTAGGCATAGTTTTACTGAGGTTAGGTTTAGGAATAAGGTTAGGTTTAGGCATAGTTTTACTGAGTTGTCATTGAACGTTTATGGAGAAACGTTCCATGACAACGTTTCCTCTGGCGATAGGGTTGCTCCAGCGGTCCTGACCAAAACGCTCTCCCCGAAATACACTCGCCCCCATGCTTTTTACGCGGACCACTCACCCCCCAGCAGTTCTTGAATTCTTCTATTTGTTTTACTGAGGTTAAGGTTAGGAATAAGTTTAGGTTTAGGCATAGTTTTACTGAGGTAAAGTTTAGGAATAAGGTTAGGCGTAGGCATAGTTTTACTGCGGTCACGTTTAGGAATAAGGTTAGGTGTAGGCATAGTTTTACTGCGGTTAGATTTAGGAATAAGGTTAGGTTCAGGCATAGTTTTACTGAGGTTAAGTTTAGGAATAAGGTTAGTTTAGGCATAGTTTTACTGCGGTGACGTTTAGGAATACGGTTAGGTTTAGGCATAGTTTTACTGCTGTAACGTTTAGGAATACGGTTAGGTTTAGGCATAGTTTTACTGCTGTAACGTTTAGGAATAAGGTTAGGTTTAGGCATAGTTTTACTGCTGTAACGTTTAGGAATACGGTTAGGTTTAGGCATAGTTTTACTGCTGTAACGTTTAGGAATACGGTTAGGTTTAGGCATAGTTTTACTGCGGTCACGTTTAGGAATACGGTTAGGTTTAGGCATAGTTTTACTGCTGTAACGTTTAGGAATACGGTTAGGTTTAGGCATAGTTTTACTGCTGTAACGTTTAGGAATACGGTTAGGTTTAGGCATAGTTTTACTGCGGTCACGTTTAGGAATACGGTTAGGTTTAGGCATAGTTTTACTGCTGTAACGTTTAGGAATAAGGTTAGGTTTAGGCATAGTTTTACTGAGGTTAGGTTTAGGAATAAGGTTAGGTTTAGGCATAGTTTTACTGAGTTGTCATTGAACGTTTATGGAGAAACGTTCCATGACAACGTTTCCTCTGGCGATAGGGTTGCTCCAGCGGTCCTGACCAAAACGCTCTCCCCGAAATACACTCGCCCCCATGCTTTTTACGCGGACCACTCACCCCCCAGCAGTTCTTGAATTCTTCTATTTGTTTTACTGAGGTTAAGGTTAGGAATAAGTTTAGGTTTAGGCATAGTTTTACTGAGGTAAAGTTTAGGAATAAGGTTAGGCGTAGGCATAGTTTTACTGCGGTCACGTTTAGGAATAAGGTTAGGTGTAGGCATAGTTTTACTGCGGTTAGATTTAGGAATAAGGTTAGGTTCAGGCATAGTTTTACTGAGGTTAAGTTTAGGAATAAGGTTAGTTTAGGCATAGTTTTACTGCGGTGACGTTTAGGAATACGGTTAGGTTTAGGCATAGTTTTACTGCTGTAACGTTTAGGAATACGGTTAGGTTTAGGCATAGTTTTACTGCTGTAACGTTTAGGAATAAGGTTAGGTTTAGGCATAGTTTTACTGCTGTAACGTTTAGGAATACGGTTAGGTTTAGGCATAGTTTTACTGCTGTAACGTTTAGGAATACGGTTAGGTTTAGGCATAGTTTTACTGCGGTCACGTTTAGGAATACGGTTAGGTTTAGGCATAGTTTTACTGCTGTAACGTTTAGGAATACGGTTAGGTTTAGGCATAGTTTTACTGCTGTAACGTTTAGGAATACGGTTAGGTTTAGGCATAGTTTTACTGCGGTCACGTTTAGGAATACGGTTAGGTTTAGGCATAGTTTTACTGCTGTAACGTTTAGGAATAAGGTTAGGTTTAGGCATAGTTTTACTGAGGTTAGGTTTAGGAATAAGGTTAGGTTTAGGCATAGTTTTACTGAGGTTAAGTTTAGGAATAAGGTTAGTTTAGGCATAGTTTTATTGAGGTTACGTTTAGGAATACCTGCTGGCGACCGTTCAGAGGTCGCCGGATTTGACCCGGGGCGAGCTTGTTTTGGGGGCGAGTGTTTTTGTATTCACTCCAGCCACCTGCATGTCCTCTCTCACCGCATCCTTAAACCTCCTCTTTGGCCTTCCTCTTCTCCTCTATAGCCTGGCAGCTTCAGTATCCTTCAGTATCAGTATCCAGCTTCAGTATCCTTCTCCCTAGTGTTGCTTTTGACAGCAAATTTTGATTTAGTTTTAGTCATAGTCTTTTGATTGAAATTCCATCTAGTTTTAGTCATAGGTTTTTTGACAACTAAATCTACAGTTGATTTAGTCGACTAAAATGTATTTTGGCGGGCCTTGATGGCTTCATAATGGGTGATTTTACACTTGGTTGCATGCTGAAAATAACCGATCTACAAGCTCACAACGCGTCGCAGCGCGACGCGTTGTGAGCTTGTAGATCTGCTATAGATCAGCGCAACACCGGAGCGCAACCAAACATAGAATTACTTGTCTTTTAGTTCAGCTGAATCTCTTCTCCAATCGTCCCTCACTAACATTACTTTTTTTTTTGTTGACGAAGTTGTCAATATATTTAGTCTTAGTTTTTGTCATCATACCTTAGTTTATTTCAGTTTTTATTTGGTTTCGTCAGTGAAAAAATGTCAACGTATATTTTTCGTCATAGTTTTAGTTGAACAAAATCAACACTGCTTCTCCCAATGTACCCCTCACCCCTCCTCTGCAGATGTATGTCCAAACCATCTCAACCTCCCCGCCTCTCTTGTTTATATCCCCAAACCTTCTAACCTGGGCTGACCCTGTCATTTCTACTCCTGTCAATCCTGGCTAATAGTTAAAATGGTTGGCTTAGTTATTTACTTGTTCAGTTACCTACTAGTTTCAAGTCTTGCAGATACTGTACGATGGGCCAGCGCATGAATCCACATTTACATTGTATCACACAGCACAGTGCAAACATAAACAGAGCATGTTTACAATGTCACCAATACGGAAACACCACG
Organism: Gymnoscopelus braueri; assembly: GCF_963280865.1. NCBI lineage: Eukaryota > Metazoa > Chordata > Actinopteri > Myctophiformes > Myctophidae > Gymnoscopelus > Gymnoscopelus braueri. Next base: position 35,742 of record NW_027660933.1, on the reverse strand, counting down.
CAGAGACATCAGTAAATAGCAGCTAATGATTCACTTTGGGAGGAATCAGGACATATGAATCAACGTAAACAAGCATATCAGTCCACACTGTAAACATAACGAGAGAGAGAGAGAGAGAGAGAGAGAGAGAGAGAGAGAGAGAGAGAGAGAGAGAGAGAGAGAGAGAGAGAGAGAGAGAGAGAGAGAGAGAGAGAGAGAGAGAGAGAGAGAGAGACCCATGAGTACATCATGGGAGACAACTTGGGGCGTTGTGAGCTTGTAGATCTGCTATTTCTGGCAGTGTAGAAGGAAACAACGGCGAACCAAGTACAGTTGCAACTCGGGTTGCCACTCGGGGATCACGGCCACCTCACACATTAGAATGTCCTTCTTATGCATGAGGGGGCCGTGATTTCTCCATTACTTTTTTTCATTTAAGTTGTATATATTTTTTTATGTTTGTTTTATTTGAAAGTGAAATATCCCTTTAATATACAAAATAATAGAAATCCGCACACTGTAACTTTGCAAGGCTTTATTTGTAGATTAAAGTTTCGACACAAGGTCTTCTTCAGACTCATTCTTTTTGTTCCAATCTTTCAATATACTATGTTTTTAAAGCAAACATTTGTAACTCAAATCTTTGCTTCTGGGGGTCCTCGGAACAACATATTTTGAGATGTGGCCAAATACATAACATTTTTGGGGTCCTTGACATGAAAAAGTTTGAGAACCACTGATAGGAACATACGTTTTTAAGAAAACTGTTAGGATTTAGAGGACATTTGTAGAATGGGCTTGCAGATGTTAATGGGTTTTAAGGGAGGTGGAGTGATAACTCAGGCACTACTGAGGAGATAGAGGGGCGTGTAGGTTTGTTCAGAACCCACATCTTAACCCATTTATTCCGGGAAAGTATGTGTCATTTTAGATTTCTTTGGCTATTCAAAACTAGCAGATATACAAGCTCATACAGTAGTGCGGCACCGAGTGCTGCTTGGCAAGAATAAAAAGAATGCACCTACACGTTTTGGAGTGACAATGCGTAGGTGCATTGTGTTTTTATTCTTGTCATAATGTATGCAGTAGCCAGTCCAATAAAGCAAGGCTTAAGTGTTCCGTGTTATTTTTGTTCTTTTTGCCATTTAACTTGTAATAACAGATTGTGACAAGCTCTTCTGGAAGCCTGCAGTAACACACACATATGTGTTGGAGAGCTTTACTTTACTAAACAAAATTATCTACGGTATATTATAGATCATTTGTTTATCATGAACACGTAGCCTTATTTAGTCATAAAGACAAAGAGGAAATTACATTCGTTACAACACAGCAACCGTGGCGGTCATGTTTGACATAATGCTGAGAACACTGTGATAACCTTTCCTCAGATCACCACGTGTCATCTGACAAATAACCGCGTAGCCTCATTTATCAATAACATGTTTCTGGTGTAGCCTCCAGTGTGAACTTTATCAAACTCTCTTTTTGTAAAAACAACAAGACCGATTTGACCTGTAATTCTGTTCTGGTTTAGCGACTCTGTGTTAAGCCATTCACACCGGTAAAGCATCTGTGTCATTTTAGATTTTAACCACTTTAACCATACTTCTTCTACTTTTAACCATATAAAAAAATAACAGATATACAAGCTCACAGAGCAACACTTCGTGCCACGCTGTGAACTTAGATCTGCTATATTTTAGAAATCGTGCAAATCTTTGTGTATATATATATATTTTTTAAAGAGAACATTTTAACTCAAATATTTGCTTCTGGGGGGGCCCTGGACCAAAATATTTTGCGATGGGGTCGGCAGCCAAAAACATACAGTATCATTTTGGGGTCCGCCTTGAGATGAAAACGAGAACCACAGATATAGCAGCATAGGGTTTTTCAGAAAACTGTTTAGAAGATTTAGTCAGAAGACTTTTTTTAGAATCGTTCTGAGGTCTTAATGTGTTAAAAGCCCATGCATTGTTGCTGTCCGCCCAATTAGCTTAATTAGCCTGGTATGTGAGGATGGACACTTAGTGTTGCAGGTCAGGGAACAGCTTCACCCAGCCACCCTGCTTATGCTAGGCTATATGCTAATTGTATGCTAATCACCCAAGTGTCAGCTAGCATTAGCTGCATTAACATAGTGCGCTAATAACCCACCCTCGTGACATCGGAATTAGTACCTTTTCAAATGCAAAGTGTTTAATTAGCATTAGCACTGTTAACAGTCCAAATGAGAAAGAACTGCATTAGATTTGTGTGTCCTGGGGATTGGTTGTGTGTATCTTTATCAACACTATTTTGCTTAGCATGCTAGCCTACCACATGGGTGCAATGCCCTGAACAGAGAGTACCCCCGGTTCCATTCACTAATAACTGTTCACTTATTCTTATTCATCACCACTGTGAAGTGTGTATGCATTACAATAGTGGCCCCTAAGGAGTTTGGTTGTATGTGTGGATGAAAAGTGTGATGATGATGATAATAATAAGGTAAAATAAAAACGTTTGATATCAGCAGAGAAACTGCAGCATCTTGGACTTAGAAGAGATGTTACCGGAATGTTCTAAAATTATATTCCCTTGTTTCCTACTGAGACTGATGCGTTGCACACCGTATCCTAAATTACACTCTCTTGTCTCCAAGACAACTCATCTTAGAGATATTGGGAGACTGTGTGTGTGTGTGTGTGTCTGTGTGTGTGTGTGTGTGTGTGTGTGTGTGTGTGTGTGTGTGTGTGTGTGTGTGTGTGTGTGTGTGTGTGTGTGTGTGTGTGTGTGTGAGAGCCCTCCTGTCATGCATTATTTACTCTCTGCCTGCATGCTGCGTGGGAACCATGTTATTTTCCGTGGGTGTTAAGCTGGTATGCGACGAACGGAGCCCAGCTCGCATGCATAACCTGCTTTTAGGACTCCCAGGTGAATTCTTAAAAAATGTTTTGCTTTTCACCCCTTTTTCTGCCCAATTTTAGTCGTTATGTGCCAGTT
>NW_027660933.1:0-32575 GCF_963280865.1 Gymnoscopelus braueri | reverse complement strand
ACTGTAATAATCCTAAAACGGGAGCAAAAATATTATAAAGAAAAAAAAAAAAAAACGTTTTCTTTTTTTTTTGGGTGGCCCACCGGCCGTCTGGTGGCCCGTAAATGGCGCGGCCGTTCTGGAATTTTCCCGAATTTCCCAGTGGCCAGCACGTCCCTGCTAACACTAACACTAACACTAACACTTACACTTACACTAACCTTTACCCTAAACCTAAACCTAAGCTTAACCCTAAACCTAAGCTTAACCCTAATGTTATCCCCTAAACGAAAACCATAAACCTAAACGTTGAAATAAAAATGTAACGTTTTTGTGGTCCAGAAACGTTGTCAATTGAACGTTTCTGGAGAAACGTTCCATGACAATGTTTCCTCTGGCGATAGGGTTGCTCCTTGCGGTCCTGACCAAAACGCTCTCCCCGAAATACACTCGCCCCCATGCTTTTACGCGGACCACTCACCCCCCAGCAGTTCTTGTATTCTTCTATTTGTTTTACTGAGGTTAAGGTTAGGAATAAGGTTAGGGTATAGTTCTACTGAGGTAATGTTTAGGAATAAGGTTAGGCGTAGGCATAGTTTTACTGCGGTCACGTTTAGGAATACGGTTAGGTTTAGGCATAGTTTTACTGAGGTTAGGTTTAGGAATAAGGTTAGGTTTAGGCATAGTTTTACTGAGGTTACGTTTAGGAATACGGTTAGGTTTAGGCATAGTTTTACTGCGGTAACGTCTAGGAATAAGGTTAGGTTTAGGCATAGTTTTACTGAGGTTACGTTTAGGAATAAGGTTAGGTTTAGGCATAGTTTTACTGAGGTTAAGTTTAGGAATAAGGTTAGTTTAGGCATAGTTTTATTGAGGTTACGTTTAGGAATACCTGCTGGCGACCGTTCAGAGGTTGCCGGATTTGACCCGGGGCGAGCTTGTTTTGGGGGCGAGTGTTTTTTGTATTCACTCCAGCCACCTGCATGTCCTCTCTCACCACATCCATAAAGCTTGTTGTGAGCTTGTAGATCTGCTATTTTCAGAGCGCAACACCGGAGCGCAACCAAACATAAAATTACTTGTCTTTTAGTTCAGCTGAATCTCTTCTCCACTCGGTCCCTCACTAACCTTTTTTTTTATTTTTTTTGACGAAGTTGGTCAATATATTTAGTCTTAGTTTTTGTCATCGTACCTTAGTTTATTTCAGTTTTTATTTTCTTTCGTCAGTGAAAAAATGTCAACGTATATTTTTTCGTCATAGTTTTAGTTGAACAAAATCAACCACTGCTTCTCCCAATGTACCCCTCACCCCTCCACTGTTTATATCCCCAAACCTTCTAACCTGGGCTGACCCTGTCATTTCAACTCCTGTCAATCCTGGCTAATAGTTAAAATGGTTGGCTTAGTTATTTACTTGTTCAGTTACCTACTAGTTTCAAGTCTTGCAGATACTGTACGATGGCCAGCGCATGAATCATGCACATTTACATTGTATCACACAGCACAGTGCAAACATAAACAGAGCATGTTTACAATGTCACCAATACGGAAACACCACGCAGAGACATCAGTAAATAGCAGCTAATGATTCACTTTGGGAGGAATCAGGACATATGAATCAACGTAAACAAGCATATCAGTCCACACTGTAAACAGAGAGAGAGAGAGAGAGAGAGAGAGAGAGAGAGAGAGAGAGAGAGAGAGAGAGAGAGAGAGAGAGAGAGAGAGAGAGAGAGAGAGAGAGAGAGAGAGAGAGAGAGAGAGAGAGAGAGAGAGAGAGAGAGAGAGAGAGAGACCCATGAGTACATCATGGGAGACAACTTGGGGCGTTGTGAGCTTGTAGATCTGCTATTTCTGGCAGTGTAGAAGGAAACAACGGCGAACCAAGTACAGTTGCAACTCGGGGATCACGGCCACCTCACACATTAGAATGTCCTTCTAATGCATGAGGGGGCCGTGGTTTTTCCATTACTTTTTTCATTTAAGTTGTATATATTTTTTTATGTTTATTTTATTTGAAAGTGAAATATCCCTTTAATATACAAAATAATAGAAATCCGCACACTGTAACTTTGCAAGGCTTTATTTGTAGATTAACGTTTCGACACAAGGTCTTCTTCAGACTCATTCTTTTTGTTCCAATCTTTCAATATACTATGTTTTTAAAGCAAACATTTGTAACTCAAATCTTTGCTTCTGGGGGTCCTCGGAAACAACATATTTTGAGATGTGGGTCCACGGCCAAATACATAAACATGTTTGGGGTCCCTTGACATGAAAAAGTTTGAGAACCACTGATAGGAACATAAGATTTTAAGAAAAACTGTTAGGATTTAGAGGACATTTGTAGAATGGGCTTGCAGATGTTAATGGGTTTTAAGGGAGGTGAGTGATAACTCAGGCACTACTGAGGAGATAGAGGGGCGTGTAGGTTTGTTCAGAACCCACATCTTAACCCATTTATTCCGGGAAAGTATGTGTCATTTTAGATTTTCAAATATTCAAAACTAGTAGATATACAAGCTCATACAGTAGTGCGGCACAGAGTGCTGCTTGGCAAGAATAAAAAGAATGCACCTACACGTTTTGGCGTGACAATGCGTAGGTGCATTGTGTTTTTATTCTTGTCATGACATAATGTATGCAGTAGCCAGTCCAATAAAGCAAGGCTTAAGTGTTCCGTGTTATTTTTGTTCTTTTTGCCATTTAACTTGTAATAACAGATTGTGACAAGCTCTTCTGGAAGCCTGCAGTAACACACACATATGTTTTGGAGAGCTTTACTTTACTAAACAAAATATCTACGGTATATTATAGATAATTTCTTTATCATGAACATGTAGCCTTATTTAGTCATAAAGACAAAAAGGAAATTGCATTCGTTACAACACAGCAACCGTGGCGGTCATGTTTGACATAATGCTGAGAACACTGTGATAACCTTTCCTCAGATCACCACGTGTCATCTGACAAATAACCGCGTAGCCTCATTTAGCAATAACATGTTTCTGGTGTAGCCTCCAGTGTGAACTTTATCAAACTCTCTTTTTGTAAAAACAACAAGACCGATTTGACCTGTAATTCTGTTCTGGTTTAGCGACTCTGTGTTAAGCCATTCACACCGGTAAAGCATCTGTGTCATTTTAGATTTTAACCACTTTAACCATACTTCTTCTACTTTTAACCATATTAAAAAATAACAGATATACAAGCTCACAGAGCAACACTTCGTGCCACGCTGTGAACTTGTAGATCTGCTATATTTTAGAAATCGTGCAAATCTTTGTGTATATATATATTTTTTTTAAAGAGAACATTTTAACTCAAATATTTGCTTCTGGGGGGTCCCTGGAACAAAATATTTTGCGATGGGGGTCGGCAGCCAAATACATACAGTATCATTTTGGGGGTCCGCCTTGAGATGAAAACGAGAACCACATATATAGCAACATAGGGTTTTTCAGAAAACTGTTTAGAAGATTTAGTCAGAAGACATTTTTTAGAATCGTTCTGAGGTCTTAATGTGTTAAAAGCCCATGCATTGTTGCTGTCCGCCCAATTAGCTTAATTAGCCTGGTATGTGAGGATGGACACTTAGTGTTGCAGGTCAGGGAACAGCTTCACCCAGCCACCCTGCTTATGCTAGGCTATATGCTAATTGTATGCTAATCACCCAAGTGTCAGCTAGCATTAGCTGCATTAACATAGTGCGCTAATAACCCGCCCTCGTGACATCGGAATTAGTACCTTTTCAAATGCAAAGTGTTTAATTAGCATTAGCACTGTTAACAGTCCAAATGAGAAAGAAGTGCATTAGATTTGTGTGTCCTGGGGATTGGTTGTGTGTATCTTTATCAACACTATTTTGCTTAGCATGCTAGCCTACCACATGGGTGCAATGCCCTGAACAGAGAGTACCCCGGTTCCATTCACTAATAACTGTTCACTTATTCTTATTCATCACCACTGTGAAGTGTGTATGCATTACAATAGTGGCCCCTAAGGAGTTTGGTTGTAGGCCTATATGTGGATGAAAAGTGTGATGATGATGATAATAATAAGGTAAAATAAAAACGTTTGATATCAGCAGAGAAACTGCAGCATCTTGGACTTAGAAGAGATGTTACCGGAATGTTCTAAAATTATATTCCCTTGTTTCCTACTGAGACTGATGCGTTGCACACCGTATCCTAAATTACACTCTCTTGTCTCCAAGACAACTCATCTTAGAGATATCGGGAGACTGTGTGTGTGTGTGTGTGTGTGTGTGGTGTGTGTGTGTGTGTGTGTGTGTGAGCCCTCCTGTCATGCGTTATTTACTCTCTGCCTGCATGCTGCGTGGGAACCATGTTATTTTCCGTGGGTGTTAAGCTGGTATATGCGGCGAACGGAGCCCGGCTCGCATGCATAACCTGCTTTTAGGACTCCCAGGTGAATTCTTAAAAAAATGTTTTGCTTTTCACCCCTTTTTCTGCCCAATTTTAGTCGTTATATGCCAGTTGCTTCCTCCCCATACGCATTGCTACGGTGTCATTGCTGTTGTATCCATACTGACTCACCTACCAGTGAGGAGCCTCCACTGGGAGGGCCTATAAGGCCTTCGTTCTACACCTCCCGCCCAACACTCCCTACTGACACGTGCCGCCCCCGTAGATAGGATTTTTTTTTGCCCGACAACAGCGGTATATGCACCGACCTGACTCAGCCTCCAGCTTTTAACCCATTCAATCCGGGAACGCATCTATAAATGTCTTCTAAATCCTAACCGGTTTCTGAAAAACCTATGTTGCTAGAGGCCTAATATCAGTGGTGCTCACTGTCAAGGACCACCCAAAACTACATGTATTTGGCCGCGGACCCCCATCTCAAAATATTAAGTTCCAGGGGACCCCCCCCCCCCCCAGAAGCAAAGATTTGAGTTACAAATGTTCACTTTAAAAATATATATATTCAAAGATTTGCACACGTTTTCATGATTTAAAAAAAAATAGCAGATCTACAAGCTCATAGCGCGGCACTCGGTGCCGCGCTATGAGCTTGTAGATCTGCTATTTTTTTAATAGCCAAAGTATAAAATAATGGTTATAGCTCAAATCTAAAATGACAACAGATGTGTTCCTGGATTGAAAGAGTTAACACATCAAAAACAACTGGAGAATAAAAGGAAAGGGACTCTTGTCTGTGATATTTGGATTGGCATCACTTTGCTGGGGTTCATGTGGTTGTACCTCCAAGAGTGTAAATCTATAGTGTAATTCTGAGTTTCAAATAGATAAAAAAATGAACACTTTACCGTGTAAATATCCGGATATTTCCCTTTGGCTTCGGTTTAATAGATTTAAAAAACGTGACACACGATCAAACACCTCAGGTTGCAAAGACAAAATAATAAGGCTTCCTGTGTGTAGGCTATGCTCCATTTTCTGCTTTATTAAAAATAGAAGTTTTGTGAGTGTGGAATCTCTCTCTCTCTCTCTCTCTCTCTCTCTCTCTCTCTCTCTCTCTCTCTCTCTCTCTCTCTCTCTCTCTCTCCCTCGGCAATACAGGCAAGGTAGGGAGACGGAGAGAGAGAGATGGATGGAGTTAACCACTTGAACCCCACACGTTGTTGAGCGGAGTCGCTCAGGGCTGTACACTAGTGTCTCTTCTGTTTTCGCTCTACATGAAATATCCTCGCTGAGCTTGTAGATCTGCTATTTTCGGTAGGCTATGGGATGCAGTGGTGGAAAGTAACTAAGTAGCATGAATAGAAATAACATATTACTGTACAATTTTGAAGTACTTTTACTTTACTTGAGTATTTCCATTACTTTGATATGCCTCAGAGGCAAATATTTGTTTTTATTTAACATTTATTTCACATATATATTTGTTACTCCGCTACAATTATTTGAAAGCTTTAGTTACTTTGCAGATCTTTTATATTAACACAAAACATACATTAACCACTTAAGTCATATTTTATAGTTTGTCTATTTGAAAATGGCAATTTTTTAAAATGTTTATTAGGCCACGTTTACTTCGGTATTTAAGTATTTTACTTAAATACCAAACTTTAGTGCGACACGCTGGTATGATGAAGTAGGGCATTCATAAAAAAAATAAAGTTGGAGATATGAGGTTTCTGCATGACAGCGACGGTATGGTACTTCTGTCTAATTCGGGTTTATTTATTTATTTTGGCCTTGGGAGCAGACAGAGACAGCGAGTCGTCGGATCAAACAAAACAATGCCTCTCCGTCTTAAATTACACCATTCTCCGTTTACTCAAGTAAAGAGACCAGGGTATCTTTTTCAATGGCGCCCTGTTTACTAGGGGTGTGCCGATATATCGTCCCGCGATATATCGCGATACGTTTGCGTGACGATATGTATCGTTTTGGGAGATTTTTCTTTTTTTTTTACAATAATAATAATCAGGCATGCAAACAGCCCGAGGTGAAAAGGATGACAACATGTTTTTTTTTTTTCGGGTCAGGTGTCACACTATTGCCCTATTTGGATTCAAAACGGCTAGTGGAAGCTGAAAAGCTACAAGTTTGCATGTCTGAATAATGCAAAAACTCCCCCCTACTCTCCCCCATATATTTTCATAATAAAAAAGTGCGTATCGTATCGAAATCGTATCGAAGTTGTGTGCCCAATATCGTATCGTATCGTTTCGTGAAATTAGTGGCATTATCGGCACACCCCTACTGTTTACAAAAGGAACATTTACAACAATGGTTTTACAGACATGACATAGACAACAAGGTACACATAAATATAATAAAAAATTAAAAGGTTTCCAATTTAGTTTTTACTACATATTACACCAAGCAGGTGCATAGGCCTTCTTCCAATATAAGGTCAACTTCTTCCAACCCTGATTGTGAGTACGGTATGTAGGAATGTGGTGCTGCAGTGTTGATTTCGTCGACTAAAACTATGACGAAAAATGTTCGTCGACTACCTTTTTTCACTGACGAAAACGAAATAAAAACTAAATAAAAACTAAGCTACGATGACTAAAACTAAGACTACCTACATTGACAATTTCGTCAACAAATAAAAACTAGACTAAAATGTTAGTGAGGGACTAGTGGAGAAGAGATCCAGTAGAACCAAAAGATTTTATGTTTGGTTGCGCTCGTGTGTTGCGCACTGAAAACAGCAGATCTACAAGCTCACAATGTGTCGTGCTGCGACGCGTTGTGAGCTCGTAGATCGGCTATTTTCAGCACGCAAATAAGTGTAAAATCAACCATAACGACGCCATCAAGGCACCGCCAAAATGCATTTTAGTCGACTAAATCAACTGCAGATTTAGTCGACTAAAATCTTATGATATTTAGTCGACTAAAACTAGACAAAAACTAAAACATTTCAGATGACTAAAATATGACTAAAACTAAATGGAATTTTATTCAAAAGACTAAAACTAAATACAAATTTGCTCTCAAAATCAACACTGTGGTACTGTATGTGTATTAGTTCTCCCCGAGACAGCACACGATGCATTAATTTATTTATCATTTATGGCCTTTCGCTTCTGTTTAACCAGGAAGTCACCTTGAAGATTTACAAATAGGAAGCTAGGAATATAGCAAGGCCGAAATAAACAAACATAAAACTTTCCACTTTGAAAAAAAGAAAAGAGAAAAGGAAAGGAAAGGAAAAAATAGCAATTAAAATGAATGAAAACCCCACAAGGTAACTCACTCTGAAGGGGGGGAAAAAAGGAAATAAAAAAAAGAAAAGGCATAACAACAAGAGGTGGTACATTAGAGAGGAGGGGTGCAATAAAAAAGTCAAGTTCAAGTGCATGTGGAGCTTGACTAAACAAAGCGGCGACAGCCCCCCTAATTCATTTCCTCCTCAAGGACCCTCGCCGGCGTTTTAAATTATCAGAGAGAGAGAGAGAGAGAGAGAGAGAGAGAGAGAGAGAGAGAGAGAGAGAGAGAGAGAGAGAGAGAGAGAGAGAGAGAGAGAGAGAGAGAGAGAGAGACGCACTTTTAGTTTAACCCATTCAATCCAGGGGACGCATCTCTGTCATTTTTTGATTTCTTTGGGCTATTCAAAAACAGCAGATCTACAAGCTCATCTACAAGTGCCGTGCTATGAACTTGTAGATCTACTATTTTTGAAAAATCGTGAAAATGTGTGCAAATCTTTGAATATATATATTTTTAAAGCAATTTGTAACTCAAATCTTTGCTTCTGGGGGTCCCTGGAACAAAATATTTAAAAAATGTTATAAAAAAAATATATATATATATTAAAAGATGTGCACGCATTTTCATGAAAAAAAAAGAAGAGCAGATATAGGCCTAAAAGCTCATAGCGTGGCCCTCGGAAGCTTGTATATCTGCTATTTTTTTAATAGCCCAAAGAAATCTAAAAATGACACAGATTCTTCCCCGGTCTAAATGGTTTAAAGTCCTCTTACAAAGAATTCCAAGGCAGGGGGGGGCGGGGGAGCAGAAACACATTATCGTCGCTCTCTGGGTGGAAACCTTGTATGTCCAAAACTGTCCCTCTTTTATTTTCTATTTTAAAAACATTTTACAATAGTGAAAGTAGCCGATCCACAAGCTCACAACGCGTCGCGACGCGTCGTGAGCTTGTGGATCTGCTATTTTCACTACTTTAGCGCAACGCGCTTGTATGATGTAGGGCAGTCATTAAAAAAGAAACATAAAACAGATTGGAGATGCGAGGTTTCTGCGCGACAGAGACATTATTATGGTACTTTTGTCTAATCCCGTTTTTTTTTTTTTTTGGTGGCCTTGGGAGCAGACGGAGAGACAGCGAGTGTGTCGTGATCAAACAAAACAATGGCACTCCGTCTTAAATTATAGCGCTCTCTCCGTTAATAAAACATCGTTTTGTTTTGTTTTCTTGTCATTTCGGGGAGGTTGGGGGGGCTGCTCTCCTCTCCTCCACGGACCCTCCATCTTCACTACCTGGCTTACAGTCAACAACAACAACGTTCACTTCACTTCTGCCTCCTTATTGTTCCATAATATGAGAGGTTTGCAGCAGCACTGACATTTATAGATTTAAACACAAACAACACACCTTCTACTAAGGCAGAAAAATTGTGAATAAAAGGACTGAAATGTTTTACATAAGAAATGTGTCCTGACCTGTAATAGACATTTTAGAATGCCAATTTGTTCAAAATAATTTCCGTTCTATTAATTCTTCCGCCACAGCCAGCGTTTTTACCTTATTTTGAGGATCCACAGACAGAGAGCCACGGTTGCCACGTCGTGGACACGGATGTCAACAAAGGCTGTCTAGGGGGAGGGGGGAGGGTCTCGTCTATCCACCGGAACTAATTTTTTTTTTACCACAATCGTACATTCTGTTGTTATCGGTAGTTGAACATGGCTTGTTTTCATAAAAAAAAGAAGAAATCCGAGCTAGATGTGTTTTTTTACAACTCATAACATGGGAGTAGATGGAGTGACTGTTTTTGGGATGACGTCATTTCTGCTTCTATGATTCTCTCGCAGTCAAGGGATCAGTCATGGGTTGGGGAAGAGCGCCCTCTAGCGTATTTTTTTTTGTTAAAAGTAAAAGTCCAGAATTCAAAATTTACCTGAGTAAAAGTACAAAAGTATTGGCATCAAAAGTAAAAGTACTAAATATTTGAAAATAGCAGATCTACAAGCTCACAACGCGTCGCAACGCGTTGTGAGCTCTATTTTCAAATAGACTATGTATAAAATAGGGCTAAAGTGGTATGTATGTTTTATAATGTAATAATTTATATTTGAAAAGTAACTAGTAACTAAAGTTTTCGAATAATTGTAGTGGAGTAAAAGTACAATATTTGCCTCTGAGATGTAGTGGAGTAGAAGTAAAAGTATTGGAAATTGGAAATACTCAAGTAAAGTACAAATACCTCAACATTTTACTTAAGTACAGTACTTAAGTAAATGTACTTAGTTACTTTACACCACTGCTGCAGCTGTTAATTCAACAGCTGACTTCGCCAACAAACTAAGACTTCTACTTTCTGTGTCAGCATATAATCTGTCCTAATTGATACTATACATGGTCGTCCTAAGCAGAGGTTGAGTCCGGCAAAAGTCAGTGAAGATTACCCTTTTCGCAACATCGTATCCAAAGAGTAAAGGTAGTCCGAGACACCTATGATGTTTGCAAAATATTCGGAAAGTACAATTTAAGAAAACAACCGTTTAAATGGCTTATTTAGTCAGCCTGTGCCATGTTTTCCCTTTGTAGCCGAATCGGGAGAACTACAGGCACCTGCCGTAGAGGGGTTCACCCGGGTCACGCAAATCGGTACACATTATCTCTGTAGTCAAGTGATCAGGACGGATCCATCCGATTTTCCATATTCCATCCTGATTGGCGAATTCTGAACATTGCCGGCCCGCAATAACCTACCTGACCTGGCGGAGACCTAGTTTACACCTGTCCCTACAAAAGCATCTTTGTGCATCACAACATGAAGAGAGAGAGAGAGAGAGAGGGAGAGAGAGACCCACCGATGAATGGCCACAGAGAAACACACAATGCACAAGGAATACAAAGGGACGCTAAACAAACACTCAAACATCAAATACAGACACACACACTAACAGAGGTATACTCTTGTGTGCAAGAGTACGCACACGCTCAGGTACACACACACACACACACACACACACGCACACACACACACACACACACACACACACAGCCCTGGTTTGCATGCACAGGATGCTGTGGTGAGAGAAAAGCCTATTTTAGCAGATTATGGAAATGACTGCATGGAGATGAACTGTGTGTGTGTGTGTGTGTGTGTGTGTGTGTGCGTGTGCGTGTGCGTGTGCGTGCGTGTGCGTATGCATGTATGTGTGTGCGTGCGTGCGTGTGCGTGTGCTACTCCTGCGTGTGTGTTACCTCTGTAGAACTGCAGATGCATGTGTGTGTGTGTGTTTATTTGTGCCTTTAGCCGAAGTGTTAATGTGTGAACACTATAGAGACTCACCTCTGCATCTGTGAGAGCGTGTGTGTGGGCATACACGTAAGCGCGCACGTCAGTGTGTGTGTGTGTGCGCGCGCGCGTGCTTTTGACTATTGAAACAGCAGACAGGCTGTGTTGTGTTGACGAAGCAGTTCCCAATGAGCTGTGGATGTGTCTGACAACACTGCACCAAGTCCCCTGTTACACCCTGCATAGTGCACTGCCAACGCCACTGTGTGTGTGTGTGTGTGTGTGTGTGTGTGTGTGGGTGTGTGTGTGGGTGTGCGTGTGCGTGTGCGTGCGTGTGAGAACTTTCTGCACGCACATGTACTGTATGTGTCCATGGACATTTGTATGTGTGTGGCCGAGCCTGCCCGCGTGCGTGCGTGCATGTGTGTGTGCCTGGATGTGTGTGTGTGTATGTGTGTGCGTATATGCGAGGGCCCGTGCATGTGTGTGTGTGTGTGTGTGTGTGTGTGTGTGTGTGTGTGTGTGTGTGTGTGTGTGTGTGTGTGTGTGTGTGTGTGTGTGTGCCCACGTGTGGGCATTAGTTCTTGTATATTATGTTTAGTGTGTAGAGTGTTGTGTATTTAGCTTTTGTGTGTGTCTCAGTCTGTGTTGGTTGTGCATGAGTTGCTATAGATATTTTTTGAGCACGTGTGTGTGTGTGTGTGTGTGTGTGTGTGTGTGTGTGTGTGTGTGTGTGTGTGTGTGTGTGTGTGTGTGTGTGTGTGTGTGTGTGTGTGTGTGTGTGTGTGTGTGTGTGTGTGTCCACGTGGATGTTGTTGGATGTTAGACAACAGAACAACAAATCAAGGCAAGGTTGAGCGGCAAGATAAAGCAACGGTTTTAGCCGATTAAAGAACACACACACACACACACACACACACACACACACACACACACACACACACACACACACACACACACACACACACACACACACACACACACACACACATATGCACAGCCTGCCATGTTGGCACCTGTGTGTGTGTGTGTGTGTGTGTGTGTGTGTGTGTGTGTGTGTGTGTGTGTGTGGGTGTGTGTGTGGGTGTGCGTGTGCGTGTGCGTGTGCGTGCGTGTGAGAACTTTCTGCACGCACATGTACTGTATGTGTCCATGGACATTTGTATGTGTGTGGCCGAGCCTGCCCGCGTGCGTGCGTGCATGTGTGTGTGCCTGGATGTGTGTGTGTGTATGTGTGTGCGTATTTGCGAGGGCCCGTGCATGTGCGTGCCTGTGTGTGTGTGTGTGTGTATGTGTGTGCCACATGGATTATTTATAATGGGGGAGAAAATGCAAATCATGCAATTACAAGCCCCAAAGCCAAGTATTAGAATTAATGCCAGCAGCAGATGTGATGGAAATGAAATAAATAACACACTTTCTGATGAGAAATTAACATAGTGTTGTGCTGCTACTGAACACCCCTCAAGACACGTATGTAATGACAAGGTGATATAGCTTAAAAGGTGCCTCGTTCGTATCCACATGCACGCACGGACATAAGCATGCACGTGCGCGCGCAGGTATTACTATACCTCCACATTTTGGAACAGCAATTTTATTAATGCTGTTTTTTTGCCGTTTTAACAACGTACCTAAACGTAAAATAGCCGATCTACAAGCTTACAACATATTGTGCTGCATTGCGTCGTGAGCTTGTAGATCAGCTCGTTTTGGTGCGCGAGAACGGCCCTTAACGACATATAAATCAGGCATACATGTACCTCCAACACTAACCTCTAAAATGACTAACCCTAGCCTCGTTCCCAGCCTTACTCATCTGTGATGAGAAAAGCCTGGTCACGACCTACTGCAGAGTGTCGATATAGGGGCAGGGCTTCCGTCGTACGTATTTCCCCCGGAAACACTCTTTTTTTGACCAATCACAACACTCGTTTCATTCACGGAGAATGTAAACAGATTCGTAAAACGTTTCCTTGGCCGGTACTTCCGCCAAATTCCTGTACTTCCGTTTAGACAGTTAACCGGCTAGGTCTTGCCCAGCTACCTTAACCCTAACCTGAATTTCATCATTGTCAGCCTAAGTCCACACATTTTTTTTAAACCAAGAACATTTTCCTCACAACGTCGGTTCGTCAAATTCTACATTGCTTGTGGGGATATGCAG
Organism: Gymnoscopelus braueri; assembly: GCF_963280865.1. Classification (NCBI taxonomy): domain Eukaryota; kingdom Metazoa; phylum Chordata; class Actinopteri; order Myctophiformes; family Myctophidae; genus Gymnoscopelus; species Gymnoscopelus braueri. The sequence continues at coordinate 19,496 of NW_027660933.1, read as the reverse complement.
TATAAAAGTACACACACACACACACACACACACACACACACACACACACACACACACACACACACACACACACACACACACACACACACACACACACACTTTGAAAAAGTCTATCTGAAAATAGTCCCTGGAGAAAGGTTTGATGCATGAAATTCAATTATGATACGCTAACCAGCAATGATGTTTACCTCAAATTGACTCAGTTATTCGAGGTGAATTCTGTAAAATTTTCAACGACTGTGGAGAAAATGTGAAATAAATAAAAAAATATGATGAAGAGGAAAAGGGTCTTTCGGTAAATGTTTACGTACTTGCATGGCCTTGAAAAAAAAAAGTGTTATTAATTCATTCTACACTGCAGCCACCCAGCCTCGCATGCATGCATGCACGAAGACAGTCATTCTGTTTAAACACTATATTATTGTCATTTCACCTCAGACAAATGGAAAGCATGGAAAACGTTTTAGTCGGGCTGACTTGAAGCGCAAAAATGGAAGAAGAAATAAGCAGTACAGACAACACAGTGCAGGAATCAGTGTTGATTTTGATGGCAATTTTTGATTTAGTTTTAGTCAGACAGTCTGAAATGTTTTAGTTTTTGTCTAGTTTTAGTCAACTAAATATCATAAGATTTTAGTCGACTACATATACAGTTGATTTAGTCGACTAAAATGTATTTTGGCGCAACACACGAGCGCAACCAAACATAAAATGACTTTTTATGTCTTTTAGTTCTACTGGATCTCTTCTCCACTAGTCCCTAGTAACATTTTACTCTAGTTTTTATGTGTTGACGGAATTGTCGATATATTTAGTCTTAGTTTTAGTTTTTATTTCGTTTTTATTTCGTTTTTGTCAGTGAAAAAAGGTTGTCGACGAACATTTTTCGTCATAGTTTTAGTCGACAAAATCAACACTGCTGTGTAAACACTATATTATTGTCATTTTACCACAAACAAATGGAAAAAATGGAACATATTTTAGTCCGACTTGAAGCGCACAAATGGAAGAAGAAATAAGCAGTACAGACAACACAGAGCAGGAATACACTACGATAAGTCTAATGTCCTTATACTGTACCTCTCCTTTTGAACTGTCCACATGTTGTTCTTACATGTGAGTCTCACAACGTTGACACTCGCCTCTCCATTTGGAATGAGACTTGTTTCAACTAGGGGAAAGTTTTCTTTCATTTTACACTTTACAATTACAAAAAAAAGAAAGAAAAAACATTGAAACAATTGCAGACCTACATGCTCACAGCTTTTAACACATTCGGTGCCAGAGTTTTATTAAAACAGATTACGTTGAGTGCCAGAGATCTCCCCGTTTGTAACGCTGTGCTGTTTAGAGCTGCGTACTCCACGGCGAGCACCCGGATGTAAACAATGAGTGCGTGCACGACGATGGATGGTCCGGGCTAACGCCTGGAACAATAACATCTCTCACGCGAGTCACCATTGCGGAGGGGTCGTGCATCGAAAATGACTCGTTTTCCCCACTGTAAAAAGTTAAGGAAATAGAATGGGAGCGGACGGGAGTCAGGTTTTTTGGCACGATGATCCATCTGTCCCTTCCTTCTCAGAGTCATCGTGGTTGGTTCCAGAGCTGCGCTAGCCCCCCCCCCCCCCCCCCTTGTGGAAAGAATGACAAAAATATTAATAACACAGTTTTTACCGTGTTCGGCACCTAAGCGCTACTCTTTGAAATGATATGTCGTAAAGCGGTTATGGACCGACTCATTGAATGTTTGCTCAGCTCTGAGTGTGTGTGCGTGTGCGTGTGCGTGTGCGTTTGCGTGCGTGTGCGTGTGTGTGTGTGTGTGTGTGTGCTTGTGTGTGTGCGATTGCGTGCGTGTGTGTATCCTAGTGAGTGTACGTGTGTGGGTGTGTCTTTGAGTGTGTGTGTGTGTGTGTGCGTGTGCGTGTGCGTGCGTGTATCCTATGAATGTACATGTGTGGGTTTATTCCAGGACTGGGCGTGTGCCAAGCGTGTGTGTGTGTGTGTGTGTGTGTGTGTGTGTGTGTGTGTGTTTGTGTGTGTGTGTGTGTGTGTGTGTGTGTGTGTGTGTGTGTGTGTGTGTGTGTGTGTGTGTGAACTCGACCAATAGCAGAGCTATATGGAGATTAAGTGTAATTGCATTGTCTATATGGATAGCAGTGAATATTGTCAAATCCCTGCTTGTGTATGTATAGCCTTATGGTTCATACAGTATGTGTGTGCTCTATACAGTATATAGCCTTAAGCCTCAGTTAGACTAGAGTTAGAGTTGTGTGTCGGTATCGTTGCGCGTCGAAAACAGCCGATCTACAAGCTCAGAACGCGTCGCAGCGCGTCACGTTCTGAGCTTGTAGATCTTCTGTTTTTGGTGCACGACACTGACGCACGGCTACGTACATATCAGCTTTTTAGTTTGTCTGTAGGCTTAATCACAAAACAACACTGAGTGAGTCCACACCTCTCACTGACAACATCCACTGACAACATGTCATTGTCCTTTTCACATACAGTAATCCTGGAAGGTCAGCCCACACGAGAAGAGCTGCACACAAGGAATCAAAGAAACAATAAAGGCAGCTTTTTGTGGTTTAGTCGTACAGTCGTGGTTCTCAACCATTTTGGTGTCAAGGGCCCCCGTAAATTGCTATGTATTTGGCACGCGGACGACTCTTTTAAAAATATTTTTGTGCCATGGGACCCTCCCTCCATAAGAGGGGATTTGCGAACAAAATAGCAACTCAGTGGTTTAGTTTATACTCTAGAGCAGGGGTCTTCAACAGGGGGGTCCGGGACCCCTAGGGGGGTCCTCAGAGTAACAACAGGGGGTCCGCCAAATCATTGTGAGATGGGCACATTGGCCGAAAATAGCCGATCTACAAGCTCACAACGCCTCGCCTATTTTCGGAGAGTTGGTGTCGAAGGAAAAAGAGCACGTGTGCTAAATAGCCCTGAAAAATAACCCTGTTTAAAAGGTTAACTGTCTGAAAATACACATGAACAATATGACTCCAACACATACATAGGAAAGATAGTGCTCTCAAACAATGAAATCTATGCAACACATCTGCAACACAGTTCTATACAACATATAGTGTGGGGTCCCTGCCTCATCTCTTTCTCAGCTAAGGGGTCCCTGGCCTGAAAAAAAAATTAGTTATTCTTTCTCTTTTTCAGTATAGACACATTTCTCTCTTATGTATGTAGGGGGACTTTTAGAAGAAGCGGCGGCAGCGATGTCTTCCTCCCACTTAGCCTCGCAGGCAGGCAGCCTTTCTCACATCACAATGGCTATACTGTAGCTCCTGAACACAAAGGAGAGCTTTATCCCTCACCTTGACTTTCAGGTATTCAAATACAATGACCTGTGAGACGGGGCTTCTAGCTAGACATTACTACTGAAGTCAAAACATCTTTTGTGTTACCATTCTTGTTCTGAAACAATAGGAAGAGCAGATGTTCACTTTTCTTGTATTCTTTTTCTCCGGCTGATAAAGGTCGGCTTTATTGTCACATCACAGATTTACAGGTGTAAAACAGTGGGTGAAATTTGTTTTTGTGCAAGCTCCATATTTTGCAAATCTTTGAATATGTATTTAAGCGAACATTTCTAACCCAAATCTTTGCCTTTGGGGATTCTACAAATGAACAGATTTTTCTTTTTTTAAACTTATGTTGCTATATATCAGTGGTTTTCAAACTTTTTAATGTCAAGGACCCCCCAAAATTATATGTATTTGGCCGCAGACCCCCCATCTAAAAATATTTTGTTCCGGGGACCCCCCAAAGATTTGAGTTAAAAATGTATATATATATTCAAAGATTTGCACACATTTCCACGATTTAAAAATTCAAAAATAGCAGATCTACAAGCTCATAGCGTGGCACTCGGTGCCGCACAAGGTGCAAAGTGTCAGCGTGTGTTGATTGACCGCTTAATCCACATAAGGTAAACTGACACTGGCGTAATCCGCAGGTATACAGGTCCTTGAGGAAGAGCGATGATACGTCCCAGTTGCATCCATGTGATGTTTTTCTTTATTAGTTATTCTATTTATAGTGGCTCGTAGGAATAGACTATGTGACAACCAGGAATAGTTTGGTGACTTCAGGAGAGACTGTTGACAGCCGGAATGTAGACGGCATCCCGGGAGCAGTATGGGTTGGCGCCCCAGGCTGTGTCTTCCGTGAGGAAGAAGCCCAACAAACCCACGGTGAGGCCTTTAGTAGGGCCATTCAAGCAATCCGCAAGTGGAGCCTGCAGTACCACCACGGCCCAAGGAACCATCACGCCAGAAGGAAATGTTTGGATCGGGGCGGTGCACCGGATCTGGCACAGCGCTCAGGTCCTGGACCTGGTGAGACGAAGGAGGAGCTCGGCCAGGAGACAACCCACAGAGCCTAGTCCCTCCACGTGCCAGAGCCTACCCGAGTCCCGGCAGAGTACTTCCGGAGAAGCGGACTGAGTGGCCCTGTCTTTCCCTGTAGGACTGACCGTGGGTAGCAACTGGGACGTAAGTCGGGGCTTGACGAACCCTGGCTGGGTCACCTGGGCGAGGGTGTATGTTGTATGTTGCGAGACCTGAAACACCCGATGACCCCAGGCTACAACACTGATGATGATACGTCCCAGTTGCATCCATGTGATGTTTTTCTTTCTTTCTTTATTAGAACACGAAAGGATTGTTGTTCATATCGTATCGTTGCTGTAGGGTGGAAAACCTCAACTGCCCAAAAAAGGTGCTTTTCAGAATTCAAATTCTAAAATAGCCAATTTTTGCTACTTTTATGTAATACCGCACTATGACGAATTTGGACATTTATTTACGTCAATAAAAGAACAGTTAAAACATGGAGATGAGAGAATTCTCTGCCTGACGGCAACAATATTGAGCTGAAATGAAAAGTTTGCAATACGAGGAATCAGGTTTTAGTATTATTGTATTCTTTGTTTGTTTATATTATTGGTTTTAGTAATGGTATGTTTCGAAATAATGTAAGTGGAACAAATTCAATGCATACGTTATTTTTTGATCCCCCAGAGATTGACCACTTAAACCAAGCACGCGTTGCGTCGCGTTGTGAACTTGCCGATGGGCTATTTTCAGCGAAAGCTTTCCCCCACAATAACAGAAAACAGAAAAGACACTAGCATTGAGCCCTGAGGGACCTCGGTTATAGCCTCCGTCATCTGCAGACTTTGATTCAAAATGAACAATGTGCCAGATGTCAGTTCAGGACACGACGCAGAGGGAAAATGCCTCCTAGGCCTGATTTATAGTTTGTAGCACGCTAGGTGTTGCGTGCCGTAAATAGCAGATCTACAAGATCACAACGCGTTACGTTTTGTGACGTGTTGTGAGCTTGTAGATCTGCTATTTACACTGGCACGCAACCAAGTGTAAATCGGTTAAGTGGGGGCTTCTGCAATGGCTGCCTTTTGTGTACAGTATAGCTACTAATGTAGGATAGATGCAGGGTAAATGCACAAAGCACTACTACTGCATTCACACGCACACACACACGCACGCACACACGCGCACACACACACACACACACACACACACACACACACACACACACACACACACACACACACACACACACACACACACACACACACACACACACACACACACACACACACACGGCGTCCAGGCAGGAAAGCCTGGCATGTCTGGCTGTGTTTCTGTGTGGATGAACTGCAGTAGCTTAATGAGGGGAGATGCCCTAAAGGCAGGAGAGATCAGACTGCATTCCCTCATCTCTGTCTTCATGCACATACACACACACACACACATGCACGTGAACACGCACACACGCACACGCACGCACGCAACACGTGCACGCGCACATAGAACGAGAGCTCTTGCTCTCGTTCAATTTCACATTTCACGCACACAATCCACTGACACACACATACACACACACACACACACACCACACACCGCACACACACACACACACACACACACACACACACACACACACACACACACACACACACACACACACACACACACACACACACACACACACACACACACACAGTTTGGAGAGCGCTGGAAGAGGGCTGAGGGGAAAGAAAGCACACTTCAACATCAAGATGGAGGATATATGATATATATGTGTGTGTGCGTGTGTGTGTGCGTGCACGTAGCGGTTAAATAACTGTGCTGGGTAACATACTGTAGCCTACACAGTACCTTGCATAACAGTATTAGTATTTCTTTGTCATGTTTCATGCTTGGCAGATACGGACGACCTTTCACCCCCCCCCCCACCCCAAATCTATCACCGCTGCTCCTGTCTCTCTGTCGGAAAACCCACCCGTCTCTGTCACGCACGCACGCACGCACGCACGCACGCACGCACGCACGCACGCACGCACGCACGCACGCACGCACGCACGCACGCACGCACGCACGCACGCACGCACGCACGCACGCACGCACGCACGCACGCACGCACGCACGCACGCACGCACGCACGCACGCACGCACGCACGCACGCACGCACGCACGCACACACACACACACACACACACACACACACACACACACACACACACACACACACACACACACACACACACAACCCTCAGGCAAGAACAGGTTCAATTCAGTGTGAATATCATCTCTGTCGGGGTGGAAACCTCATATGTCCAAAACTGCCGCGCTATGAGCTTGTAGATCTGCCGTTTTTGAATAGCCAATGTATAAAATATGGTTAAAGTGATTAAAATGATTGTGACGTTATATATTAACACATTTTGCTGGGGACGCCCGGGTACCCCCCCAAGTGTCTGCTCACTCCTCTGTGTGTCATCACTTTCAATTTCACTTCTTTATCCTGTATGAGTTTCTCTCCCTAACCCTAACCCTGACTGGATCAAATTTGTATACCGGAACTGTATTTTATGTTACCCCAGTTTCTGAACAAACTCTCTATAGCAACGATTACTATCACAATATTGAACTATTTAAAACTTAAAAAAAAAAAAAATCTTAATATGGAGCACAGAGCAATTTTTTGCGGGGGGGAGGGGGACACGTGGTAGGGGGCCAGGGGATTGGCCAATCAGCATGCAGTATCCACGTGACACACTGCGGTACACAAGCCATGCACAATGTGATGCACACTGCTGCACAAACACCCACTCATCTGCACCCGAAGACAGACACACACACACACACACACACACACACACACACACACACACACACACACACACACACGCACACGCACACGCACGCAGTCACATGCACATGCACGCGCACACGCACATGCACACGCGCGCACACACACACACACACACACACACACACACACACACACACACACACACACACACACACACACACACACACACACACACTGCAGGCACGCACACACACACGCACGGTTGATGAAGCTGCCAAGGCCTAAAAATCAATTTCACTAAGATGTTTTATGGATATGGGCTGAGAGGCTGGTGCATGCAGCCAATTAAAATGTCCACCCCGTTTCCTCAAAATGGCTGACCAAGTTCCTCTGCCCTGCTGGCTGTCCCCATTCCTCTGCTCCGTACTGCTGCTGCTCTACATACATACATATATACGAACATACGTACATACATACATACATACATACATATGTACATACGTACGTACGTACGTACGTACGTACGTACGTACATACGTACGTACGTACATACATACATACATACATACATACGTACGTACGTACGTACGTACATACGTACATACATGCATACATGCATACATACATACATACACACGTACATACGTACGTACGTGCGTGCATACATACATACATACATACATACATACATACATACATACATACAATAACATACATACATACATACATACTAACATACATACATACATACATACATACATACATACATACAATACATACAATACATACAATAACATACATACATACATACATACATACATACATACATACATACATACATACATACATACATACATACAATAACATACATACATACATACATACATACATACATACAATAACATACATACATACATACATACATACATACATACATACAATACATACAATAACATACATACATACATACAATAACATACATACATACATACAATAACATACATACATACATACATACATACATACATACATACATACATCAATACAATACAATACAATACAATACAATACAATAACATACATACATACATACATACATACATACATGCATGCATGCATGCATACATACATACATACATACATACATACATACATACATACATACATACATACATACATACATACATACATACATAGGATAATGTACATACTGTACAGTAGTGGTTCCAGCAGGGCGGACTGGGACTAAAATTCAGCCCTGGCATTTTGGCCCAGACCGGCCCACCACAACCGGCACGCAGATAGCAGATACTCTACCGCCCCACTCCGTCGAGGCACATACAAACGCAAGTCCTTAATACCATCACTTTTACTGAAAAGCATCCCAGCCCAAACATTACTGTAACTAATAATTGGGCCGCGCAACTCGGAAATGACCGTAGTAATCCTAAAACGGGAGCAAAAATATTAAAAAATAAAATAAAATAAAGCGTTTTATTATTTTTTTGTGGCCCAGTGGCCCAGTGGCCCAGCGGCCCAGCGGGCATATGCATGGTATGCAAAAGTTAGCAGTATACTTTTCAGGATTCAAATTCAAAAGCATCAAAAGTAGCAGATCTACAAGTTTCGAGCGTGTGGATCTGCTACTTTTGATGCTTTTGTGTGACGCTGTATGATCAAGTAGGGCGTTAGTTTATGAAAAGAAACACCAAAAGTTAAAATATGGAAATAGGAGGTTTCTGCCGATAGGCGACGATAGGCTATACGGTGTGTGAGTGTGTTAGCATTCATGTTTAGTGCAGTGTGTGTGTGTGTGTGTGTGTGTGTGTGTGTGTGTGGTTAATGATGGTGGGGTGTCTCTCTCTCTCTCGCTCTCTCTCTCTCTCTCTCTCTCTCTCTCTCTCTCTCTCTCTCTCTCTCTCTCTCAGTACATTACAGAGCGTCTGTGTGGAATAAAGAGCAGCCGTGTGAAAAATTGTTTTCTGATACATGGCTGGACTGAAGCTCATTCACACTGCTGCCTCTCTCTCTCTCTCTCCCTCTGCCTGTCTGTCTGTCTGTCTGTCTGTCTGTCTGTCTGTCTGTCTGTCTGTCTGTCTGTCTGTCTGTCTGTCTGTCTGTCTGTCTGTCTGTCTCTCTCTCTGTCTCTCTCTATCTCTCTCTCTACCCTGATACATGGCTGGACTGAAACTCATTCACACTGCTGCCTCTCTCTCTCTCTCTCTCTCTCTCTCTCTCTCTATTTCTCTATTTCTCGGTCTCGGTCTGTGTCTCTCTTCTTGCCGGCGCACAAAATCATGTTTCACAAATTGAACAAGATCCCATCACCCACCTGTCTGCAGAGCTGTGAGATACACACACACACACACACACACACACACACACACACACTCCCCCCAGTGTGTGTGTGTGTGTGTGTTGTATACTGTATGTGTACCACTGTATGTAAAGGGTAATTTATACTTGAGGGCCGTGACACGCACCAGAAAATAGCTCGCATGCAAGCTCACAACACGTCACAGTGTGACCCGTTGTGAGCTTGTATATCAGCTATTTTTCGTTGCGTGAAACGGCGAGTAACCATTCCAAGTATAAATCAGGAGTGAGAGTGTGAGTGTGCGTGTGCGTGTGCGTGTGCGTGTGCGTGTGCGTGTGCGTGTGCGTGTGTGCGTGTGTGTGTGTGTGTGTGTGTGGGTGGATGTTTGACTTCTGTTTGGACACTTCCTGACAGGCCTGCCATTATCCAATCACAGCACTGCATAATGTGAGGTTGGGGTGTGTCTTGTTTTGCTGCCCCCGGTGGTTGTAAGTGAGCATGGGGAACAGAACCCTGCAGTGCATGTCAGCACTCATGTTCTCACACCCGGGTCTGAGACCCTGTTTTTTTATTTTTTTAAGCACTCAGCAATGTCTCCAAATAATGTTCTAATCAGAATTGAAATGGTGTAAATGGTCACAAGCTCCTAAAGCAATGTTTTGAGTGACATCGTTGTGCGATGACGTATAATTTTACACATATGATTCAATGATATATTTTTAAAAAAGCTTCTCAATTATTCCATTAACCCATTAAGACCCGAGGCCGATTCTACAAATGCCCTCTAAATCAGTAGTTCTCACATTTCAAGATTTTTCTAAAATGTTCAAAAATAGCAGATGTACAAGCTTCGCAGCTTGTATAATGATCTACTATTTTTGAACAGCCAACACAAAAATCATAAATGACAGATGTTTTTAATCAAAAAAGTAGTCAATGGAATAATTGCTATAGGAAAATAATCGCTAGTCGCAGGCCTAATTCAGGCATATTGGGGGTGAAAAAACTTCATATTGCGTTTGCTAACGTGGAAAAAGCTTCTTTCTGGTGCATGTTATAAACAGTATGCCATACATACATACATGCACACACACACATGTATGTATGTATGTATGTATGTATGTATGTATGTATGTATGTATGTATGTATGTATGTATGTATGTATGTATGTATGTATGTATGTATGTATGTATGTATGTATGTATGTATGCTGCTTCCTTTTGTTAAATTCCTTCTCTCTCTCTCAGCCTTGTGGAAGGATTAAATCTATTTTTATTCCCTCTCCCTCTCTCTCTCTCTCACCCACCCATGCACAACTCTCCCCTCCTCCACACTTACACACACACACACACACACACACACACACACACACACACACACACACACACACACACAGATAGAGACACACGTGCGCGCAGTAATTTATCTTTTGCTTCATTTTTTAAACTGTTGGGCGCGATGCGATGCTTTCGAGCAAGCCTGGCGGAAGCTCATATTAACGTTGCCGTGGAGACAGAAGACGAGAAGAAAATGTTTGATGTGTCCTTGTAGGGCCAGATCTGTGTGTGTGTGTGTGTGTGTGTGTGTGTGTGTGTGTGTGTGTGTGTGTGTGTGTGTGTGTGTGTGTGTGTGTGTGTGTGTGTGTGTGTGTGTGTGTGTGTGTGTGTGTGTGTGTGCATGTGTGTGTGTGTGTGTGCACGGACGGACGGACGGACGGACGGACGGACGGACGTGTGCACATGTGCGTGTATTTGTGTGTGGGCGGATGTAGGCTACACTGTCAAATCCTCAGTGTTGATTAAACTGTGACGACGTAAGAATTGACCCACATGGACCCTTAGCGGGTCCAACAGCACCGAGGATACTGCCAGTGTGAATATATCAATGTGTTTGTGTGAGCGTGTATACGTGTGTGTCTACAGTATTTGTGTGCATATGTTAATATATATATTTATGGGGTTTTTATGCGTGCGCGCGAGTGTGTGTGTGTGTGTGTCTGTGTGCACATGTGTGTTCTGTGGTGTGCGTTGGTATCCATTTGCATGTTCTGAAGCCCATGTCGTCAGTCATATTGAGACTACAGACTATTTATAGCAGGGCAATTAACCACACATGCATGGAAACGAACATTTTCAACCAATAACTTAATGTTGCAAATGTAGGTTAATTGAATAATTGAGTAGCATCTGTACATATATTCCGAGTTGACTTTGATCTCAACTCTTGTTATTTTTAGTGTTTTATTGCTTTTTATTCTTATCTTAATTGTTTATCGCAGTTTTTCTCCTAATAAAGTAGTTGTTTTCGTCTCCCCTGGTCCCCACACACATGTAAAGCGTTTTTGAGAACTTAGAAAAGCGCTATATATATTCCAGATCATACATGGGCAACTGGCGGCCCGGGGAACACATGCGGCCCCCACCTTCACTTAATGCGGCCCGCAGGTTAATATAGGAATACTGATATATTATTGATTTCAGCTGTTACAATTCAAACATGTAAACATGACCCGCTTTAATTACTACTATATTAGTAGTTTAATGACTAGTATTACAATTATATTTTCTGTTTTTTTATGCCCAATGTATTTGTATTTAAGTTCAAGTTAACATATGTATAATGAAATGCATTGAAATTAAATACAAATGTTACTTTTAGGATTCCAATGGAAAAATTAAATCAAGATTCCAATTCAAAAGTAACAAAAATAGACGATCTACAAGCTCAAAACGCATCGCAGCGTATTGTGTGACATATTAGAATGCACATGCAATGTGGCCCCCTGGAATGAGTTTGGAAATATAGTGGCCCTCTCTATCATCAAAGTTGCCCACTCCTGTTCCAGATATACCACTTAACACGGCAGCCGATAAGGGGCCCCCTTAGCTTTTGGGGCCACTGGGCCCCAGAGCGTTAATCCACCCCTGAGCAATGTCCCCCAGAATGTGTAAAACCAACGTGTGTGTGTGTGTCCTAGTTTCTTTGAAGCAATAAATTGTTTTTCTTTGCTCTCTAGTTACGTGACCGTTTACCCTGTCATTTGTTAACTAGGGTTCATGCTTTTTACTCTGATCTTGCACTTGTAAGTCGCTCTGGATAAGAGTGTCTGCTAAATGCTTAGTTTGTGTGTGTGTGTGTGTGTGTGTGTGTGTGTGTGTGTGTGTGTGTGTGTGTGTGTGTGTGTGTGTGTGTGTGTGTGTGTGTGTGTGTGTGTGAGTGTGTGCGTGTGCGTGCGTGCACGCACAGACAGAAAACACCCACTATAGTATACACACTCTAGACAGTATTTTATCGTTAACCCCTTACCCTGACCCCAGAGTAACTGCATGCTGTAGTGAAGACCGGCAAAGTGTCCCCATGTGAGAGGACTTTATCTCATTAGCGAGGGCCATTATTTAGTCCTCGCAAGAATAGACAAACAATACTGGAGACATAGTTACACTCTGTGGCCACTTCATTGGATACACCTTCCTTATACTCAGCGGTGGAAAGTAACTAAGTACATTTACTTAAGTACTGTACTTAAGTACAATTTTGAGGTATTTGTACTTTACTGGAGTATTTCCAATTTCCAATATTTTTACTTCTACTCAGAGGAAAATATTGTACTTTTACTCCACTACAATTATTTGAAAAATTGAGTTACTAGTTACTTAGATATAAATTATTACATATAAAACATACATTAACCACTTCAGCCCTTTTTTATACCTTGGCTATTTGAAATTAGCCGATCTACAAGCTCACAACGCCGGTACGGCGTTCTGCTAAAAGATGATGTGCTGGCACGCCGTTACCGGTAAAAAAGAGGGGTAAGAGGGGACTGTCAAAAGTCCATATAACTTATATGTCCAACAAGAAAACAGTGGCAACACATGTACTAACGTTAGATCAATTATAAAGCGCTTCTAATTCGCTCCAGCGTGCGTGTCAACGTATTCCGTGCTGTTTACTGTGTTTATTTACTCCACGGAGAGGTTTTGTTCACTTGCGAGCCGTGACGTCAATTGTTGTGGTGCGCAAGCGTGCACGACTTTTAGACTATAGACGGAAAGGACCTTTGTGCGTGCCTATGTAGTGTGTGTGTGTGTGCGCGAACATTACCGAATACAGTAGGCGGGCTTTACACCATAGTAGATCACTGAGCGGTAAATAGATTACAGGAAAAACACTAGAGCTTGGAAAGGGGTGTGTTTGATGTATTATTCTTGTATGCTCCATTGTTTTCCCCTCAACAACCAAACCACACACTCTTGACTATCAGATGCACTGCACAGAGACAAATTAAATTCCACCAACATACATTGTGCTGTTTAGAGGAGCATGCAGGCCATATGCGCTGCATGGGCGTGCCTGATGAAGACAAAAGTGCACACACACACACACACACACACACACGCACACACACACACACACACGCACACGCACACGCACACGCACACACGTTCACCGCAGCAGTGGCTCAGGAGGAGGTGTCGAGTGTCCTTGAGTGAGACACTGAACCCCAATTGCTCCCCCGGCGGCGTTGAATAGTCGCCCACTGCTCCTGACAGTCGCTGTCGGGGTGGTGACCTGTGTTCCAAATGATCCAGTGTAGTTATTATTTAGTCACTTTAAATTAATGTCAATGCTTTTCAGTGGTTAAATATTTATCAAACCCACAGACAATATGTTCTTGCTTTTTTTCCGTGCACATGGGCTGTGATCACTACTTTTGCGCATACAACAAAGTATACAGTCGTCTGCATCTTCCCAAAAGCTCCTTTCAGTTCCCCATACACAGCTTAAAACTAAAGGTGACAAACCGGGTCTTTTCTGTTGTTGCCCCCAGTAAGTAAGTCGGGAGTGGCAAAAACAGGGCATTTTGTGTGTGTGTGTGTGTGTGTGTGTGTGTGTGTGTGTGTGTGTGTGTGTGTGTGTGTGTGTGTGTGTGTGTGTGTGTGTGTGTGTGTGTGTGTGTGTGTGTGTGTGTGTGTGTGTGTGTGTGTGTGTGTGTGTGTGCGTGTGTGACATTTATCAGCTGCTAGGTTGGAGACCTGGTAAACTCTATTCGACACCATGAGCCGCACAAAGTCCCCAACAAAGAGCTGAAATGCACCTCTCATGGATTCAAGTTCTCAGTCGCCATGACTGATTCCACTCATCCCTCACCCCTAGGGGGTCCTCAGGGTTACTACACGGGGGGGCCGCCATATCTTTGTGTGACAGGAACATTTTTCTTTCTTTTTTTTACATTAACCACTTGAACCCTAGAATCCTTATTCTGAGGGGAACATTAGCCGAAAATAGCAGATCTACAAGCCCACAACGCCTCGCGCTGCGAGTCGTTGTGGGCTTGTAGATCGGCTATTATCGGCAAAGAGGTTTGGTGTACTGGTTTTCTAAGTATTGAGGGTTTAAGTGGATAACTGAAAATACACATTAAAGGGGAATACCACTCATTTTCAACATTGAACTACAGTATGTCTTTGATACACCTTAGAGCTGTTGTGTGAAAAAAGTCCCCCACCCCTTCTATGTTGCCTAGAACTAGAGGCCAGCATCATGTCTATCTCTTGACGTGTAACTTAAAGGGATACTTCACTTTCCGCCGGGGGACACATTTAAAAAAAATATTAAAAATAAATGAAAAAAGTTATGGAAAATTCATGGCCCCCTCACGACACACAGTGTCCTACTAATGTGTGAGGGGGCCATGAATTTTCCATAACTTTTTTCATTTATTTTTAATATTTTTTTTAAATGTGTCCCCGGCCCGAAAGTGAAGTATCCCTTTAACACTGCTGCAGTGGCTGGTAAAGTCAAGTCATACAGTAATAATATATCATTTTAAAACTAGCAATAGAATATTATGTTCAGAAGTGCATCTCCCATATAAAACTACAGTGGTCTCATATATATTTCATAAAAAGCAAAGGTTAAAGCCTCAATCTGTGGTTTCATCAACTGGTTGGATGTATAGGAACAGCAGGAAAATAGGTTTAGAAAGCAAAACATCATCATTTTACATATTGTGCTAATGGTGTAGGAAACAGAGTGCTAGAGTGTGACGGGCTTCTTTCATGCTATTTAAAACATTGCAGATTGGAACTTGGCCTATAACAAAAATGTTCCGTCGTGACTCTTGAAATATTATTTATTTTTTTTGCTTCAATGCCTGAGACTATAGTGCAGTGTGTCTATGCGTCTAAGTGTGTTTGCTGCGTGGGTGTGTGATGATGATCAGGCTCATTTGCATGGGAGGCTGGCCCAGCAGCCAGCCTCTCTGATGTGAAGTCATCCAGGGTCACGCGGCGGCACTGCCATTTATCTGACACAGCAGCTCTCCACCAAAAAAAAAAAAAAAAAAACACGATTAAGCCTCGATGCAGGAGCAGTCGTGACAGAAGTACTCCGATGTTTTATTTATGTAAAAGTAGCAATACCACTATATACTTTTAGAAGCCGGGAATCAGAATCAAACTTTCACATTACAGGTAGCTTGGGTGAAATTCTTGATCGTGCAGGCCCATCAATGCAGTTAAACGATAGATGGAGAATTAGACCATAGGCTATGAGTAGAATAAAGTTCATAAAAAAGTGGCCAATGTGCATAATAAATTAAGAGTCATGCAATGTATTTAAAGGAGAGTCCATTTAAAACATATAGATCAGATCAGAAACTGTTCAGCAGTCTGGTCTCTCTACGTCGTCCTCAGACGAGCCCTCCATCGGAGTCTCCAGTCATCTCGGTTCTGCATACATCTGGCCAGCTCCTTTGTGCTTTCTGCACCAGCATCTTTCCTTAGTACCTCCACGTAGGTATAGGTGTGGGACGTCCTCTTGATCGATGCCCGTGTGTTGGTTCCCACAGTACGAGCTTTTTGACCGGGAATTCTCGGTGCCGGTGGCAGTGGCCGGCTAGTCTCATCCTCCTGACTGCTAACTTTTCTGATACACTTGGTAGTGCCCCGTACAGACGCTTGTTGGTAATGTGCTCGTCCTGGTTGATGTTCAGTACCACACGTAACATTCTGGTGTAGCACCCGTTCCAGGGACTTCTGTATGGCTTGCCTTCTGTTGTTGTTAGGGGCGGATGTTCTTGGGGGATGTTATCGGTCATGACCTCGGTTTTCTTTGCATTTAGCATGAGGCCAACCCTAGCACACTCTAACTCCACTCTAGACGAGAGCTTCTGTGACTGCTTTACGTGGTCAGATAGCAGGCAGATGTCATCAGCGTAGTCCAGGTCTGTCAGGGTTTCTGCAGGGTGTCTCGTTGACCTGGTGGTATTGCCCCCGATGCTGTATCGTTTGCCTGGCCGTGAATGCAGCAGCGGTTTAAAAAGACCATGGCTGGGGGTCAAGCATCGGCATCAAAACATACCAATAACTCATTTTTATTATTTTTTTATCCCACAATTTTGTAACCCTTTTTTTTCCACCCAGTGCCAATTTTCTAAGTGAAGTTCCAGTAACTTATTATGAAGAATGTGCCGTTACACAAATTATTTCAAAGTGTGTAATTTTTGTTTTTAAATATAAAAAACATATATTAACCACTTAAGCACTATTTTACAATTGGATTATAGCCCAAGTATATAGCCGATCTACAAAGATCTGCTATATACTTGGGCTATAATCCAATTGTAAAATAGTGCTTAAGTGGTTAATATATGTTTTTATGGTAAGTATCTAAATCTGCAAAGTAACTGATGAGCTGTAAAATATTTTTTGTAAAGTAAAAAGTAGAATAGTTTTCTCTGAGGTGAGGAGTAAAAGTATAAAGCATTGAAAAATGCACATAATCAAGTAAAGTAAAAGTACCTCAAAATTGTACTTTAATTGTAGTAGAGTAAACCTTTCTGAGGTGTAGAGGAGTACAAGTAGAAAAGCATTGAAAAATTTACATATACTCAAGTAAATACTAAAGTACCTCAAAATTGTACTTGAGTAAACGTACTCAGTTACTTTCCACCACTTCCGACCAGTAGTCATCCAGGGTCACACACGGTTTATTTGACCAGCCTGATCTCCAGAGATTACCGTAACATTGCACGGAACGAGTGCACTTCATTCCGTGGATAGCCGCCTCGGAACTCCCGAATTGCGTGCATATGTACGGCGAGTCCCACGGTGGGCGTAACCAGTCGCAACCCGGAAAAACCCGGAAGCAGAGCAGTCCCCACAAAAAAAATTACGATTCTGTGCCTATCGGTACATAACTCAAACGGCGCTGAGTAGGCACAGGCGAACGTCCCACCGTTCAGGACGGCAACTCGGTCGCCTTAGCTCCCTCGGTGGTCCTTCACGGGGTGACAGTTCGCCTGTGACTGCGCGCCTCCGAAATGGTTTTGTCACAAAGGGAGCGCCGTACCATATGCACGCAATTCGGGAGTTCAGAGGCGGCTATCCACGGAATGAAGTGCACTCGTTCCGTGCAATGTTACGGTAATCTCTGGAGATCGGGTTGATTTGACAGAGCAGCTCTCCCCCCCCCCCCCCCCAAAAAAAAAAACGCTATAAAAGTCTATCCAGGAGCCCTGTGTGCAAATAAAGCACCTGTCTATAAACAGGTGAAATAAGCCTTTAAAATCAGCCTGGTTAGTGTCTGCAGAGATGTGACAGAGCAGGGAGCCACTTCTACAGGACCTGTCAATAAACTCTCAAACAAACAGGTACAGGGTGTGCTAAAAAAGATCACTTATGTCACACTCACTCCATGTCAGTGCTGGAAGAAAGCTCTCCAATTTTATTCCGCCACTGTCTCCATATTCTAACTTTTTGTGCATTTCTTCGAAAATGAACGTCTTATAGCAGTGGTTTTCAACCAGTGGTCCGGGGACCACCAGTGGTCCTTGAGGGAGTACGAGGGGGTCCCCAGCAAAATTAGTTAACATGGCGTCACAATCATTTTAACCACTTAGCTTTGGCTATTCAAAAATAGCAGATATACAAGCTCCGCGCTATGAGCTTGTAGATCTGCTATTTTTGAAAAACCTTGAAAAAGTGTGCATATCTTTGAATATTGATATTTTTTAAAGTGAAAATGAACTAATTGATATCTTTGCTTCTGGGGGTCCCTGGCACAAAAGATTTTCAAATGGGGGTCCGCGGCCAAATGTATATCAATTTAGGGGTCCTTGGCATGAAAAAGGTTGAAAACCACTGGCCTATAGCATCACATAAAAGTATCAAAAGTAACAGATCCACAAGCTTGAAACACTGCGCAAAGATGTGGAGTTGAAGTACAAAATATTGAAAAATTGACATACTTTTTGTTTATTGTTTATTTTAGATCTCCATTAGTGACTATTCTTCCTGGGGTCAAACAGTACAATTAAAAAAAGTTTACAGTGCAATTAAAAAATATAATTGACAAGCACAAATAAAATAATTAAAGAACCAATACAATTCCCATGGTGGACTACTGTATATGCATGGCAGGGGCATCCTCTTCCCTGAGCCAGGCCTAAAGCTGACCGCATACCAAAAAGTATGTACATACTCATTACTCATACTCATTTAAAGTACAGTAAAAGTACCTCACAATTGTACTTAAGCACAGTACTCAAGTAAATGTACTTGGTTTCTTTCCCTCCACAGTGCAGGGAGCCACTTAGACATTTCAGCAGGACTTGGTTGTAATTCAATACCAAAAGTAAAAATATGCTAAAAAAGATCAGTTGTTACTGTAAGTCGTTGCTGTCGGGTGGAAATCTCATATGTCCAAAACCGTTATTATTGTTATTTATACTTAAAAAACATTTTTTAAATAGTGACAATGGCCGACCTACAAGCTGAGAGCTTGTAGATCTGCTATTTTCACAACATTTGTGCGACACTCTTATATGGTGAAGTAGGGCGTTAATTTACGAGAAAAAAAACATGAAAAGTTTAAATATGGAGATACAAGGTTTCTGCACGACAGCAGGCGGTGTCATAGTGAGTCCTTGTTTTGATTTATAGATCAAATAAAACCTTGTCACCCTGCTGTGCTCAGCTCTGCTCTCAGTTCTCATATACCTCCACTTCACTCTTCCTGGATAACATGCAACAC
>NW_027660934.1:15000-20123 GCF_963280865.1 Gymnoscopelus braueri | reverse complement strand
ACCTCCCTAGGGAGACGCTCGGGAGGCATCCGTACTATAGATTCCCGAACCACCTAAGCTGGCTCCTTTCCAAGTGAAGGAGCAGCGACTCACCCTATCTCTAACCCATTAAGACCTGTGTCACTTTAGAGTTCTTTGGCTATTCAAAAATAGCAGATCTACAAGCTCATAGCGCGGCACCGAGTGCCGCGCTATGAGCTTGTAGATCTGCTATTTTTGAAAAATCTTGAAAAAAAGTTTTTTTTAATTTGTTTCCAAAAATTGTTAGGATTTAGATTTTTTTAAAGAATCGCCTCAGGTCTTAAAGGGTTAAGGGAGAGGCCGGCCACCCGTCTGAGAAAACTCATTTCGGCCGCTCGTATCCGCGACCTTATTCTTTCGGTCATGACCCACACATCATGACCATACAGGTGAGAGTAGGAACGAAGATTGCTCGGTAGACCGATTCTGTCCCAGTTCTCTTACCGCAGCTCCTGCTGCTCCAATTCTCCGGCTGATCTCCTGCTCCGTCCTCCCCCTCACTCGTGAACGAGACCCAGAGATATTTAAACTCCTTCACCTGGGGCAACGTCTCATTCCCTACCCGGAGGGCACAATCCATCGGTTTCTTGCTGAGAAGGAGATGCTGATCCTCACCCCATGGCCACCGCACACTCGACTGCGAACCGATCCAGTGAGAGCTGGATCCAGTGAGAGCTGGATCCATGTTGCCTGGGACCGGACGAATCTGCGAGTGCAAAAAAAAAAATCACACCCTGTGTGAAGTGGGCGGTGTCTTGCTAGCTAATCACAATACTGAATGGAGTCAACCAATCATGTACAAAAGATAAATACATTTATTGAAACAATCTTTATGATGGACGAAACCATAACTTGACAAAAAAAAATTATGGTTTCTTTCAAGTTATGGTTTCTTATATAGGGCTATGCACATGTGTCATGTGACACTGGCCAATCACAGTCCTGAATAGATTGTGATTGACCAATCACGGTGCAGGATAATTGTACAAATTTCCAAACCTCACTTATAGGGGCGGTTTCACAGCGCAGGATATTTGTACATTTTTCCAAATCTCACTTATAGGGGCGGTTTCACCGCCCAAAAATTGCACTCTGCGATTTGGGTCTGACACCGCTCCATAGAGAATCCATTTCCTGCTCCAGAAGACGTGGGTAACCAATCAGGGCCCAGTATTCGAATATGGGAGACTGTGATTGGTAGTTGATTGTAGGTCTAACCAATTGCGTCGAGGGCCATTGTTTTGGTAGGATCCATGATCCCATGTTATCCATGCTTCTCTGATTGAAAACACACGTCTCGGCTTCTGGCAAAACATACCGTCTGTCTAATGAATGAGGAGACCTTCATTTCTACGTTACTTATTTAACGCATTAAGACCGGGGACGCATCTGTGTCATTTTAAAGATTTCTATGGGCTATTCAAGAATAGCAGATCTACAAGCTCGTAGCGCGGTGCCGCGCTACGAGCTTGTAGATCTGCTATGTTTTGAAAAATCATGAAAATGCGTGCAAATCTTTGAATATAATATATTTTTAAAGCAAACATTAAGTAAACATATTTTGTTCCAGAGACCTCCAGAAGCAAAGATTTGAGTTAAAAAATGTTTAAAAATGTCTACGTATTCAAAGATTTTCACAAAATGTTAAATATTTTTTTCAAAAATAGCAGATCTACAAGCTCGTAACGCAGCACTCGGTGCCGCGCTATGATCTTGTAGATCTGCTAGTTTTGAATAGCCAAAGTATGAAATCTAAAATGACACAGATTGGTTCCTTGACTGAATGGGTTATTGCATTAACTTTACAGTTCTCCTTGATGCAAAATTATATTACAGAAAATATAAACATAAATAACTGATGGAAAAAATGAAGGTCTCACCATTCATTAGAAGGACGATATCTTTCACCAGCAGCAGAGAGACGTGTGTGTTTTCAGTTAGTCTTAACGTGGTTCAAATGGAGGTTTATATATTATACGGGGGGGTTTGTATGTCTGATGAGATGAATATCAGATCTCTAAGTCCTTGGGGTTCAACACCAAAGCCTGAGTAGAGCGCGTTAGAATTACCCCAGAGGTGTTTTAAAAAAAGTGAATTAACCCTTTAACCTATTCAATCCGGAACATTTGTGTGATTTTAGATGTCTTTGGCTATTCAAAAATAGCAGATCTACAATAAGTAAATAACAGATCTGCAAGCTCGTAGCGCGACACAGAGTGCTGCGCTACGAGCTTGCAGATCTGTTATTTACTTATTTTTAATTGTGAAAATTTTAGCAAATCTTTGAATATATATATATATATATATATATATATATATATATATATATATATATATATATATATATAGTTTGTTTTATGTTTTTGTTTTTTTAAGCAAACATTTGTAAGTCAAATCTTTGCTTCTGGATAATGCTACAAAAGTCTTCTAAAGCCTAACAGTTTTTTTTGTTGTGTTTTTTACTCATATTGCTATAATATCAGTGGTTCTCAAACTTTTTCATGTCAAGGACCTCCCAAAATGTATTTTGCCGCGGACCCCCATCTGAAAATATGTTGTTCCAGGGACCCCCAGAAGCAAAGATTTGAGTTAAAGATGTTCGCTTTAAATATATATATATATTCAAAGATCTGCAAAAAAAATTAAGATCTTTAAAAACAAAGTTCATAGCGCTATGAGTTTGTATATTTATATATTTTTGAAGGGCCAAAAGTGTAAAATAATGGTTATAGCTGAAATATAATATAACACAGTATGCATTCCCGGATTTAATGGTATAAGCAGCGGAAGCACAATACAGCACAAACTTCTGTCATTAATTAACACTTAATTGATCCCTGTACTGTCTTTTTTCTATTTATTTTTTTATAATTTTTATCCCTCGATTTTGTAACCCTTTTTTTCCCACCAGGTGCCAATTTTCTAAGTGATCCTGGGCGCTACACTCCCCCACCAGCCTAGGGAGGCCAGGGCCGAGCTCATGCCTCCTTCAATGTATGAGAGCCATCTGACCTTCTTGTCACCTGACAGGGGGGAGTTTCCCTGGTTGGACGTAGCGCGTGGAAGGAACACGTTATTCCAACCAGTTCCCTTCCCCTCCATCAGGCGCCCCGGCTGACCAGGGGGAGGCAGTATAGATACCAGGATTACTACATGTTTTTGTGAGGGTACCTACCCTAGGAGACACAGGGAGAACATGCAAACTCCACAGAGAGTAGGCCCTTTCACCAACCCCACCTAGGGTATGGGCACTGATGACGCGGAGGAGAAGACACGCCCCAAGCGCCCACAGCGTCCCCGGCGGGAATCGAACCCAGGACCTTCTAGCTGTGAGGCGACAGCGCTACTGACCGTGCCCCTTATCCCTGTACTGTCAATGCAGCAATGAACAGGATGCCCCCTAGTGGTCAAGGTCTGTACTGTCAATGCAGCAATGAACAGGATGCCCCCTAGTGGTCAAGGTCTGTACTGTCTATGCAACAATGAACTGGATGCCTCCTAGTGGTCAATGTCTGTACTGTCTATACAACAATGAACTGGATGCCCCCTAGTGGTCAAGGTGATCACTGTTAGCGTTATGCCGTTTCAAATCAAGGCTGCCTGCATGTTAAAGGGATATTTCACTTACAAAAAAACTTTTGGTCATTTTATCGTCTACTCAGGCCTTTTTGAGCCCCCCAGACAGTTTTTAAGATGCTTTATTCAATATTTAGATATTTGATATTAATTTTATCAGACACGCCCCGTTCCTATACAAACCCATTGTAACTTCAAACTCCATTTTAACCATGTGAAATTCATCAAAAACACCCGTCCTTGGTTTTGGTGACCCACCCTGCCCTCCTAATGTGTGAGGGGGCCGTGTTTTTCCGATTAATGTTTTCATTTATTTTATTAAATGTTTTCATTGTATTTAATTTTTTTCATTTTCCAAAAAAATATATAAAACATAAATGAAAAAAGTAATTGAAAAAACACAGCCCCCTCGCGTATTAGGGGGGCGGTATGAGTCACCAGAACCAAGGACGGGTGTTTTTGATGAATCTATCATGGTTAAAATGGAGTTTGAAGTTATAATGGGTTTGTATAGGAAGGGGGCGTGTTTGATAAAATGAATATCAAATATCTAAATACTGAATCGAGCAACTTAAAAACTGTCCGGGGGGCTCACAAAAGCCTGAGTAGACGATAAAATTACCAAAAGTTTTTTTGAAAGTGAAATATCCCTTTAAGTGGTCAGCTGGCTGGGCCGCGTGGTCAGATGGGTGGTCAGCTGGGTGGTCAGCTGGGTGGTCAGCTGGGTGGTCAGATGGGTGGTCAGATGGGTGGTCAGATGGGTGGTCAGCTGGGTGGTCAGCTGGGTGGTCAGATGGGTGGTCAGATGGGTGGTCAGATGGGTGGTCAGATGGGTGGTCAGCTGGGTGGTCAGCTGGGTGGTCAGATGGGTGGTCAGATGGGTGGTCAGATGGGTGGTCAGCTGGGTGGTCAGATGGGTGGTCAGATGGGTGGTCAGATGGGTGGGCCGCGTGCGTTTTCAGAGCATGTTTTATTTTAATGATCAATCGACTCATTTTCAAGGATTCAAAGAAAAAAAAAACTATGACCTATTTCCCCATATTACCATTTTTGGTTACACTTTACTTAAAGGTCGGGTCTATAATGCATTATAGACGCATTTATAATTCATTTTAAGACGCTTACAAGGCAACACTAATTATAAATGTTTATAATCATGTATGACAACTTATAACAATGTTTATAACGTATTATAAGTGCTGGTCATTATTTATTATAAGCTCAGTGGAATAACACATTATAACTACCTTAACTTGGCTAGTTAATAAAGTGTCTTTGTTTTAAGGTGGTACGCATAATTATAAACATTTGTAACGAGTGTTTTGAAGAATTATAAGTACATTATAATGCATTTATAGACCCAACCTTTAACTCACTCAGTATCTTCAGTGTTTACACTAGATGGCGCTGTTCGCCAACCTATGAGTGATCCTATGACTTCCGGAGAAGAGTAGCCCCGGAAGTAACGTGATCACAACAAACCCAGCCCCGTCCCATCTAATGTTAACTCATCCAGTGCCACATGA
>NW_027660934.1:10000-12500 GCF_963280865.1 Gymnoscopelus braueri | reverse complement strand
ACAGGTCTCCGCCAGGTCAAACATCGGCCTCCTGGTGGCACTATAACAGGGCAATGTTGAGAGGGTGGCATTTGTTCCTCAACGTAGTGCGGGATGGAATATGAATATGAAAAATCTGAAAGACGTGTTTTGTTTAATGACTATAGAGATACTGTGTACCGATTTGCATGATGTATGGACAACATCTGTAGGAGTACTATCAAAAAATGTGTTTTGCAAAAAGGGGCCTCTTGGTGGCGCTATAACAGGCCCATGTGAAAAATGGGCACAGTTTAGCTGCGATCAAGCCAACGGTGCCGGAGATTGTACTGTACACAGACAGAATGACGGACTGACGGACGGACGGACAAGGGTGCAAAACATACTCTCGCCATGCCTTTCGGCCTGGCGGAGACAACAAATTCCATAAATTCTACAAATGTAACTTTTAAGGGAAAGTAAAAAATAGCCTACAAGAAAAGTGTTGTGAGCTTGTAGATCTGCTTTTTTCACTAGTTTGGGTCCCGGGGAGACATCACATGTCTGTTTTGGGTCTCAGGGTAAAAAGTTTGGGAACCACTGCCGTAGACTCTCTGATATGTTGATGTATGTTTTATAATATCACAATTTAATAAATGTAATTGCATGTTAACCACGTTAATTTAATTACAGATACTATTATTTTTTTACGTAAATAAATTACTCAAGTAAATGTACTTGTTTACTGTCCATGGTGAGTAGTGTGTTGTTATGGAAACACCACATTATGAGACCCCCCCCCCCTTTTTTTCATAAAATTCACTCTATATTATCATTCTTTTATTATTTATTATACACAGTTTTTTTTCATGCTTTTGGGAATCCTTAGTATATCTCAATAATGTGAGCAGAGACAACACAACTCAGATTGCACACATTGCATTTCAGTACATTCAATGTATTGTATTTGTTTTCTGTTATTTTGTTTTTATTTTACTAATTAATGCTTGTGTAATGTCAGCTTAAATATGTGTGTGATGTTTTTCTAAATAATTTACTGGAGGGGACAACGACAACTTCATGTTTTTCTCATTTGTTTAAGTTGGATGGGACACGTCCCCACTGTCCCTGCTGAGATCAGCGTCCATGTTGACAGGAGAGATGATCAGAGGAGCAGAGTTTGTACCACCAGCATTAAAACAGGGACTGAAGTATGGATATAGTTTCTCAGTGAAGGTGCAGCCAGTGAAAGCGTAGAGATGAACTCTGGCCTCCACATCATAAAAGGAGACCAGACCCTCCTCATAATCCACAAACACTCCCACTTTCTGGACCTTCTCTCTTACAGGGAGGAGGACAAGAGGGCCAGCACAAGCCTTGTACTCATTTCCATTCCTCAACACTAGTCCAGTAACCATTGTTGGGGCTCAGTGTGATTGATCCCTTCCTGTTGATGGACTCTCTGGCCACTCCTAGATTCCACTCAGTCTTCCCTTTAACCTGAACCTCATAGTAAAACCTTCCTGAGGAGAAGCTTTGTTTTCCTAAGGCATCGATACATTCAGAGAATCTCTCTGTGTTGTCTGGGAGATTCTTCTTTATTCCTCCATCACTCACTTGTTTTTCATCCTCAGACAGGATGAGGTAGGGATTTGCTGTATCTGGGTCCAGAGTCACATCCATTACATATTGCTGGATCCTCCTCAGATCAACATCAAACAGCTTCTTCACCTCTTGACTGAGTGTCTTCTCAAGCTGAGCCACAGCTGTCCTCACAGTCTCCACATATGAAGACTGATGGACATTGACATTTGTCCAGTCCTTGGTGGGTGGAGGGGTGTTGATGGAGGTGAAGTTCTGGAGGAGGTGGTCTTCAGTGTGTGAGAGCTGCTTCAGCTCAGAGCTTCTCTTCTCTAACTGAGTGATTTCCTTTTTCAGATCTTTGATGAAGCCTTCAGCCTGTTTCTCTGTTGTTTTCTGCTTCTCTTCAATCACATCAATGAGCTCAGCCTGGCTCCTCTCAATACAGCTGATCAGAGCAGTGAAGACCTGCACACTGCCTGCTATCACTGTGTCCGCATCTTTCCTGCTGATCTCTACTGAGTGTTTGACCTTCTGAAGCTTCACTTGTCTCTCCTGGATCATCTTCTGAACTTCAGCCTCTGTCTTTGCTTCATATTCTTCTTTCCACCTCTGACTCCTGAACTGATGAACCATCTCAGAAATGAACCTGTTTACAGATACTTCTGGTCTCTTATTGAAGATTTTTGCACACAGTGGACACCGACACACATCATTAATGTCCCAGTAATGTGTGATACAGGTCTTACAGTAGTTGTGTCCACATGGAGTGACGACTGGATCAGTGAACACATCCATACAGATAGAACGCAGGAAGTGCTCTTCAGACAGCAGACTGCTGGTGGACGCCATCTCTGCACACTGAGTATGAAAGAAACACTGGAAATATTGTCAAAACGACTTGAAACTTGATCTACTGCAAGTCTGACTGTATCATCAGTGGTTCTTTGGTGTCTTCAAC
>NW_027660934.1:0-5000 GCF_963280865.1 Gymnoscopelus braueri | reverse complement strand
TTTTTTTTGTGTTCTAATACACTGTCCCATTTGTTTAATTTATCCTTTTTAATGTCCCATATCTGTCATCTCGATATACTACCCACAATATACTATAATATACTCCATCAGTGTGTCAAAAGTTCTAGCTTCTGAAATCTTACGTTTAAGTGGTCGCATGGTATATGCGTCACAGACGCATCCCTTGAGGTTTTCAATACCCAGAAAACCGTCGAAAGTGGCCGTTTTCAATATGTTTTGGTCATTATCTTTGGAACAGAAGGTCCAATCTGCTCGGTTCAAAGCTTGTTGGATGCGTGACTTTGAAGACATTAAGCACGCAAGGACACATTTTCGGGTTGTTTGGGGTTTCTGGGGGAGGCGAGATCTTAGTTGGGCAGGCGACCGCCTGTCCTGCCTCTACAGTGGGTACGCCACTGGTCGGCGCTCGGCGCTCGTAAAGACAGTGATGTCACTGAAATGCGAAAACTTATCTGTCTGCCGTTTACCCTCTGCTCTGTTAACATTATGGGTAACTCGTTAAAGTGGCAAATTAAATGTGAAACACAACAACTATTAAGAAAACAAGAAGATATGTTGACAAAGACACTCCATACATTTGGAAACCTATTTTTATTTAAATCAATATCGTCTCCAGTTAATGTAGGAATATTTTAAAAGTAGGCTAATTCTCATATCCTCTCATAGGGATTGCATTGGCAGCTGCAGTTCATCGTTCTAACGGACCTCGAGTAGCGGCGCTATCTCAAAAGTGGGCGTGAATTTGTAGGCCTTCCGCTTCCGGCCGTGTGTCTCTATGTTGCCTCTAACTTGAAGAACGAGAGTGTAAGATCCACCTTAATTTCTTCCCAGACGCTTAGATGTAATTAGTAATTAGCAGTGGTGAAGTAACTAAGTACATTTACTCAAGTACTGTACTTAAGTACAATGTTGAGGTATTCTCACTTTACTGGAATATTTCCAATTTTCAGTACTTTTACTTCTACTCCACTACATCTCAGAGGCAAATATTCCACTTTTACACTACTTTACAATTATTTGAAAACTTTAGTTACTAGTTACTTTGTAGATTTAGATTATTATTAGAAATTAATACATTTTGGCCATTTGAAAATAGCCGATCTACAAGCTCACAATGTGTCGTGATGCGACGCATTGTGAGCTTGTAGATCTGCTATTTTCAAAAGATTTGTATACATTTGTAACTTGTGAAGTGGGACATTCTACATAATGAGTACTTTCTACTTTGGTACTTTATTAAGTACATTTTTAATACCAATACTGTTTTACTTTTACTCAAGATATAGAAACCTAGATACCTCATTGGCCTCCGCAGTTCGTTGGAGCAACCTGTATTGCGGCCGCCATTTTAGAGGAGGACACAGCCATTCAAAGTGACTACTGGCCAATCACAGCACGTTGACCACTGGCCAATCACAGCGCGTTGACCACTGGCCAATCACAGCGCGTTGACCACTGGCCAATCACAGCGCGTCTAACTGACTAGTTTCTGCGCGGCTGCCTCTTAAAGCTGGGTTACGAAAAGACCAACCCCCACCTGCCTCTGATTGGCCTACCGAACACCCCCTGCTGTGACACACGCGGAAGCTTCCTCCTCTAAAATGGCGCCCGAGATACATATGCCTCAGAGCTGGAGGAGGCTTCTACCTCTATATGTCTATGAGATGGACCCTCTGATACTTGAGATGGACAAGAGTTCTACATAGTCATTAGCTTCGGTCCCAGCCTCACTCATCTGCAAAGAGAAGAGCCTGGTCACGACCTAAAGCAGCGAGTGTCTAGGAAGTCCTGAGTGGACCGGATGTCCGTTTCCCCCGGGAAACAATATTTTTCGACCAATCACAACACTCGTTTCATTCACGGAGAATGAGAACAGATTTGTAAAGCATCAACGTCATTTCCTTGGGAAGTACTTCCGCCAAATACAACCATTTCCGGTTGTCAACTTCCTAGACAACCAACATCCCAGGTCTTGCCCAGCGTGCATAGTCATCTATAACATAATCTATAGATGACTATGTAGAGCAGAGGACAGAGTCAGAGTCCATGTATCTCCGGAACCGTCCGACCGCCCGTCTTCAAACTCGAGTGCGGCATCAAGTCGGTTGGATGGATGGTTGTCCAGATCCACCGATCCGACTAATATGACCATATATGGGCTCATGGCCTATGACCATATATGGGCTCATGGCCTATGACCATATATGGGCTCATGGCCTATGACCATACAGTATATGGGACTATACTGATGACATTATGTCCATATATGGGACACAGCCAGACATACAGGTACAATGGGTAAAAAGGGTATTGCATAACCGTGCATTCCCAACTTGCATCGTTCCAGAATAGCACATAGAGATTTAGCACATTTAGAGATCCTGTAGACGTATAGATTCTCTAAAAAGGAATCTCACGACATCCATATTTGTGTGTATCAGGTTACCATGGTTACCTCATATTTATGTGGAAGTAATTGTGGAGCCGTGTGGAACTCCATATTTGGGCAAGACTGACGTCATATTTGATGAGGTCAGATTTCAGTCAGTTTGACATAAAAGCTGATACAACTTCATATTCTGCTGTGATCGTCATAAACACTCCAGGATTGTAAAGACAGACGTCATTGGTTGAAGACACCCCAGCCCCACTGCTGATACAGCGAAGGTTTCAGTTTGTCAAGTTATAAGTGCTTTATACAATAATTCCAGAGTTTCACACTTTGGCATTTACTTTCAGTGTGCAGAAATGGCGTCCGCCAGCAGTCTACTGTCTGAAGAGCACTTCCTGTGTTCTATCTGTATGGATGTGTTCACTGATCCAGTCTTCACTCCATGTGGACACAACTACTGCAAGACCTGTATCACACATTACTGGGACATTAATGATGTGTGTCGGTGTCCACTGTGTGCAAAGACCTTCTGTACGAGACCAGAAGTATCTGTCAACAGTTTTATTGCCGAGATTGTTCATCAGTTCAGGAATCAGAAGTTGAAAGAAGAATATGAAGAAAAGACAGAGGCTGAAATCCAGCAGATGATCCAGGAGAGACACAAGTGAAGATTCAGGAGGTCAAACACTCAGTAGAGATCAGCAGGAAAGATACAGACACAGTGATAGCAGGCAGTGTGCAGGTCTTCACTGCTCTGATCAGCTGTATTGAGAAGAGCCAGGCTGAGCTCATTGATGTGATTGAAGAGAAGCAGAAAACAACAGAAAAACAGGCTGAAGGCTTCATCAAAGATCTGCAAGTGGAAATCACTCAGTTAGAGAAGAGAAGCTCTGAGCTGAAGCAGCTCTCACACACTGAAAGACCTCCTCCACCTCCATAGCTTGACATCCATCAACACCCCTCCACCCACCAAGGACTGGACAAAGGTCGATGTCCATCAGTCTTCATATGTGGAGACTGTGAGGACAGCTGTGGCTCAGCTGGAGAAGACTCTCAGTCAAGAGACAAAGAAGCTGTGTGATGCCTGAGCTGTGGATGATCCAGCAATATTCATTGGATGTGACTCTGGACCCTGATACAGCAAATCCCTACCTCATCCTGTCTGAGGATGGGAAACAAGTGCGTTATGGAAGAAAAAAGAAGAATCTCCCAAACAACTCAGAGAGATTCTCTGGATGTGTCTGTGTCTTAGGAAAACAAAGCTTCTCCTCAGGAAGGTTTTACTATGAGGTTCAGGTTAAAGGGAAGACTGAGTGGAATCTAGGAGTGGCCAGAGAGTCCATCAACAGGAAGGGATCAATCACACTGAGCCCCAACAATGGTTACTGGACTATAGTGTTGAGGAATGGAAATGAGTACAAGGCTTGTGCTGGCCCTCTTGTCCTCCTCCCTGTAAGAGAGAAGGTCCAGAAAGTGGGAGTGTTTGTGGATTATGAGGAGGGTCTGGTCTCCTTTTATGATGTGGAGGCCAGAGTTCATCTTTACTCTTTCAATGGCTGCACCTTCACTGAGAAACTATATCCATACTTCAGTCCTTCTCTTAATGATGGTGGTACAAACTCTGCTCCTCTGATCATCTCTCCTGTCAACATTGACGCTCACCTCAGCAGGGACGCTGGAGGACGTGTCCTCTCCAACTTTTATAAAAATATCCTCAAGATGATGAAAAAAACTGTATATAATAAATAACGAAAACATGATAATATAGAGTGAATCATATTAAAATGGGGGGGGGAGGGGACACAGGGCCTCATAATGTGGTGTTTCCACAACAACACTCTACTCATCATGGTGGACACATGATAATTATCAACAAGTCTACAGGAAGGAATTCAGTGTGACCAGAAGCAGAGATAAAACACATGGTCTATGTCAGGAGGAAATCTCATTATGTCCAAAACTGATGCTATCAAAAGTAGTAGATCTACAAGCTCAAAAAGTGTTGTGTCACGCCGCGTTTCGAGCTTGTACATCTGCTACTTTTGATACTTTTGCAACTTTTTTCACAAAAAAAAAAACAAATATATATATCATGGGGGAACCCTATAAAAAAGCAGCACGGGGGGCATGGTGGGCAGTCGGTAGCGCTGTCGCCTCACAGCTCGAAGGTCCTGGATTCGATTCCCGCAGGGGACGCTTTGGGCACTGGGGGCGTGTTCTCTCCTCCGCGTCATCAGTGCCCATACCTAGGTGGGGGTTGGCGAAAAGGCCTTTCTGTGTGGAGTTTGCATGTTCTCCCTGTGTCTCCTAGGGTAGAAAAACATGCAGTAATCCTGGTCTCTATACTGCCTCCCCCTGGTCAGCCGGGCAGCCTGATGGAGGGGAAAGGAACTGGTTGGAATAACGTGTTCCTTCCACGCGCTTCGTCTAACCAGGGAAACTCCCCCCTGTCGGGTGATAAGAAGCGGCTTGCTAGCTCTCATTGCATTGAAGGAGGCATGACCTCGGCTCTAGGCTCTCCCTAGGCTGGCAGAGGGAGTGTAGCACCCAGATTACATAGGCAATTGGCACTGGTGTGAAAGAAAGG
>NW_027660935.1:12500-15000 GCF_963280865.1 Gymnoscopelus braueri | reverse complement strand
CGTTGTGAGCTTGTAGATCTGCTATTTTCAAACATTTAGTACTTTTACTTTTAGTACTTTAAGTACATTTTGATACCAATACTTTTGTACTTTTACTCATTTTAAAGTCCGTACTCTTACTTGTAACAGAGTACTTCTACATTGCAGTATCGATACTTTTACTTAAGTAAAACATTTGAGTACTTTTTCCACCACTGCCGAGGAGGTACCGGGGTCTGTGGCCGGCCAAATAAATGGAGAGGTGTGGGGGGGGGGGGGGAGGAGCAGGTTGTTTATGGCTATCATGTCACGTCTTCTCTCTCTGGGACAATCAGGAGATTAAGTGTTGAGGAGCGACGGATGGAGAGAGAGAGAGAGAGAGCGGCCCCACAGTCACATGCCATTACTCACTCCCTGCATCACAATTAGTGCAAATGGCGCATTACAGGGAAATTATCATCAATATGATATTAGGAGGCGCTGGCTAAACCAATCAGTGGGGAAAAGTGCTTATTCCTCTGTCTCCGCTGGTAACCAGAGATGTCTCGGGGGGGGAGGACTGTCCCCTGCGTGGCCCCTCAGCCAGAGGACACGTATGGGGGCCAGAGAGGGGGGGGGTGATGGGGAAAATACCACAACATGGGAGCGGTGAGGACTGAGGGAAATGAAGACTTCCCGTAGCAGAGTTAAATTAACCTCCAATTACATGCATTTTATTGTGCTGAATGTTGATGACTGAAAAGATTGAAATATTGGATTTCTTTCAAGAATGTTTTACGTTTTTTAATTAAAAAAAATATATGGAAAATAAATAAATAATAATTGTTGGATGGCAAATATGGAAATGAATGCCATAGCTGTACATCCCTCTGTGTATGCAGTCAAATGTTTATGGATCTCAAATAATAATGCTATTACTAGCTACTCAAACACTACAGAGGCTAAAGCATGATAGTTGCGAGCGGGTGGCGTGCACCAGGTCTACAAGCTGTGAGTTTGTAGATCTGTTATTTCTGGTGCACGACACCCGCGCACAAGTATAACTCAGGCTTAATGCATAATGGAATGTTCTGGACAGCTGAGAGTCGGTGCTCTCCTGAGTTGATTCAGGCGTTATTATTTCCTACATGTGATTAAGCTCTAAAAATAGTCCCCCGTCGTCTCCTCTCTCCCACCAGTTCTCTCTCCCACCCTCTCTCTTTCTCTTTCTTTTTCTCTTTCTCTCTCTCTCTCTCTCTCTCTCTCTCTCTCTCTCGCGCTCTCGCTCTCGCTCTCTCTCTCTCTCTCTCTCTCTCTCTTTCTTTCTCTCTCTCTCTCTCTCTCTCTCTTTCTCTCACTCTAACTCTAACACACACACACACACACACACACACACACACACACACACACACACACACACACACACACACACACACACACACACACACACACACACACACACACAAACACACACGATATGAAAATCAGTGTGAGACAAAGTGTGGTCCATTTTGTTAATGGTGAGGGCCAGGAGGGATTGGGCCATCCCCACCAATAAGCCCCGCCGTATATCTCACTTCATTTGGCTTCATGCGTCGCATCAGCACAAATAAGGCAGGGAAATAATAATAATAATGCGTGGCTATCTACATATGGAGAAGTAATGAAGGAGAGAGGGGACGGGTGGAGGGAGGAGAAAGAGGGTTGGAAGGAGGGAATAGGAGGTGGGAAATAGAGAGGAATTACAGGGTTGTGTGTGTGTGTGTGTGTGTGTGTGTGTGTGTGTGTGTGTGTGTGTGTGTGTGTGTGTGTGTGTGTGTGTGTGTGTGTGTGTGTGTGTGTGTGTGTGTGTGTGTGTGTGTGTGTGTGTGTGTGTTTTGTATCACAACAACAGGATTTCACCATAGGTGAGGCAGATTTTTTCGCCCCTCAGAAAGCAAACCAGGCATTTTTCAGCTGCTTCCACTACCTTATCAGTGTGAGCAAACCAGTGAGACACCCATCCGCACGCACGCACGCACGCACGCGCGCAAGCACACACACACACACACACACACACACACACACACACACACACACACACACACACACACACACTGACTTGATTCCTGAAATTGATTGACTTGATTCCTGAAAAATGTACAGGAATCAAGTCACGTACAGTGTACATGAAATAGCAGATAAATCTGCTACATTTGTCTCTATATCTTCCATCACAGTATTGTACTGTATATCAACCAAATATTTTTGTCCTTAGTTTACTGTATATGTCTTCATATGGGCTAAGCTCTGTCAACCAGCTTATATACAGAAATATACACAACATTGTTTTTCCCATAGCGTGCCGAGGGCAGTCATCCTAATAGAGCTTGTAAGTGAGATGGCCGTGTCGCACTAGCTGACTGTGTGAATTAGGCTTATCATATTAAAACGATAAAAACCACCTGTAGTGGCCTCTAACTATGCTTTCTTACAATAATCACCATCTAGGTCATACTTCCCTGCTTTCTATAAAGCACAGCTGACATGCATGTTACTTTAT
>NW_027660936.1:152895-171748 GCF_963280865.1 Gymnoscopelus braueri | reverse complement strand
AGGTAAATGCGAATCCCCATAGAAAGGAGGTGTCATTCACTGCCGCCGTTTTTATGTTTTCTCTTTTGTACATACAGTGTTTTGTATTTGTTGATGACATGTATTATTGTGTTATTTGTTATGCTATGTTGAATTGAATACATAGGACCACAATGGAAACAAGTCCTTAGGACCTTTTTGTGTTAATGTGTGACTGTACCATGTGCTGTTTACATTTCTGACTAATACAGTATTCAATCAAACTCTCTCTCTCTCTCTCTCTGAATGAATTCATTTCAGCAGCTAACTTAGCCAACCGTTTAAGTTGAAAACAAGACATGTGCTGACAGCCCTCCTTCTATGAAAGATGGGCTACTTCCTGTTCAATATTATATGGCAGCTAGTTCTCAAACCTTTTCATGTCAAGGAGCCCCAAATTGGCCCCAATGTATTTGGCTGCGGACCCCCATTTGGAAAGGTTTTGTGCCAGGGACCCCCAGAAGAGAAGATTTATGTAAAACATAATCAAAATCATTCAAAAATGTCGAAACATTTGAGATATTTTTCAAATAGCAGATTGCGGCACGAAGTGACGCACTATGAGCGTGTACATCTGCTTTTTGAATAGCCAACATATAAATGGATAAAGTGGTTAAAATCATTGTAATGCTATGTTATCTACTTTAGCTTCACAAGGACCCCACGTTGAGAACCAATGTTCTATGGGCCATAGGTATTTAAACCCAGTAAACCTTGTCTAATTAGACACATATAGCATTGTATGCTAGACAACGTCATACTGTACATGCTACAATGACTTCTATACTTTTTCCTTCTACCAGTCATTCATTTTCTACTGTGTGTGTGCGCTTCATTTCCTTGCATGTGTGCGTGAGATTGTAGGAGCAGGAATGGAAGCAGTGTTGCCAAGTCCGCTTATTATAAGCGACTTTGGGCTTGTTTTGCTGTAATGTCACTTGTAAATATTGGTCGTTTCGGGTTGAGGTTTCTTTGGGCTTGTTTCTGAAGTGGAGTTGCTTATTTGGGATTTCTTCCTAAATGTTGTTTAAACCAGTGGTTTTCAAGCGACCGACATGCCGCGACCATCCCCTCCTCCCCTTCCCCGCAAATGTGTGAGGGCCCCCTAGGCAAGCTTTCTCTGATACCAGGTGTCCCTGAGATTGACAGCGTTGCAGAGCCACGGCGGTCCCACCGACCGCCTCCAAGCAAAACACTCAAACAAGCATAGCCAACACCTCGGCTTTTCATTTTCTTGTAGCCTAGTCTCCACTTGAGTCTAAACATATGGCCTACCTACTCATCTCTCACTCGTTGTCACATTGTTGCTCAATCAATGACTGTGATGATTCATCATGTGCCATACAGTATTTTTTATTATAACAAAATATAGCACGCATTTCTACTCGCACCTTCTTTCCTCTAAACTGCAGCACTGATGGTGGTTTATTTGGTAGCATTTTGTAGTGTGTATGACTGACTGGTATTACTAATTACATTAACTGTTCAACAATGTGGTAGAGCTGCGCTGCGACGCCGTCAATCTAATCATACTCTGAACGGTCGGTCTCGTCCTCCCAAGCTACACGCCTCTCGCCTCTATAGCAGTGTTGCCAGATTCTGCGCGAGAAATAAGCAACAAGTCTAAGCCAATGGGGATTGTGTTGCCAGATTCTGCGAGACAAATCAGAGAAAACAGATAGCAAGCTGGTATACATGACTGAGTCATGTCTTGTTTTGTTTGTGTTAAGTGCTCTCTGAAAGCCAAACAATGTATTTCACGCTGAATGGTTTAGAACGGGACCCGTGCTCCATTAGAGTCAATTTACAGTCACAGCCAGGCAGCCAAGACTCTCAGCCACGCAGTGAGAGAATTCACTTCTGGCCAAACACAGTGTGCTGGTGCAATCTGTCTGTCTGTCTGTCTGTCTGTCTGTCTGTCTGTCTGTCTGTCTGTCTGTCTCACAGTCTCGTAATCACTTTTACACTCTTACACTTTTAGACTTTCTGTCTCTGTCTCTCATATCTCTCTCTCTCTCTCTCTCTCTCTCTCACACACACACACACACACACACACACACACACACACACACACACACACACACACACACACACACACACACACACACACACACACACACACACACACACACACACACACACACACACACACACACACACACATTTTAACAATGTATTCATGTCCACATAAAGGAGCATACAAGGACACATATTAAAGGTATACAGTTAAGATTACATTTACAGAATCATGGCATATATGTCTTCTTGATACAATAAGCATATTGTACTCAGTACTCTATGGGTATAAGTACTACCAATTACAGTGGAGACAGCACAATACTTTGCCAGCCTTTTTGCGTCCTTTTTGGGCATCCCAAGTTATTGAAACCCTCTAACAACCAGTCTGTGGGTATGTCCTAGGCTGCCAATTATAAAAACAAATAGTCTGCACCTATCGCCCAGCTCTGAGATTGTATGTAGAAGTGGTTGGTATTTAATGACCTTGGTCATAAAAGCTTCCTCTAGGCTAGGGTCAAAGGTGCAGGCTATCTCTAATACAGACACTTCTCTGTACTCTTCATCAACCACAACACCATCTGTGTATTAGCATTCAAAGATGTAAAGATGTCTGGGTTATCACAGAGATGAAACATGGATGGAATGACACAGGAATATTAAGGTCACAACTCTTAATAACCCACACATTCATACACCGTAATTAACGCTTAATTCATGATTAAATCCAACATTCATTCATCATGAGTTAATCATTAACTCATGTTAATTAATGGTTAACTCACTATGGCTTAACCAAGTTAATAAATCATCAGTTAAGGGCCACACGTGGTGTGTTTGTAGATCTTTTTTTTCTCAGTGGCGGTTCTATGCCCAGATCCATGAGGACTCGTCTGGCATCTGTAGCACACACACACACACACACACACACACACACACACACACACACACACACACACACACACACACACACACACACACAGTACTCACTCATAATCACTCATAAAAGGTTATTGTTGCACGATTCATCAACAGTTTTAATCATGAGGTCTGTCATCACTCAGGCAAATTGTACAATAATTGATGGATAGGGGCTGATGAATAAGACATGTCATTAACACATACAGTGCCAAGATCCCGTCTACACGTTCTTTCAAATCCATCGCTTGAGTGCCAGGATTCATAAGAGCCTGTTTACACGTTCTTTTGAATTTTCATTGTTTAATCTGTGATCGCACGGCTGTGTTTATTTCTCATCAACACTTTCGTTTTCCACTTACGTCACACTCACCCGGAGCCGGATGTAAAAAAAAAAATAATTTCCGGGTCACGTTGTTTTTCTCCGGTGATTTTCGGCCAGAATAAGGAAAAACACGGTTTTTCACACGGTAGAAAAGACAAACGGACAGCTCAACTTCTATTTTCTTTGGTCCGGGTGACTAACAGCCATCGTCGTAGTGTATCACGTCGTTTTCAGGCCGATCAGCGGGCCGGGAATTGTCGAAAACGTCACATCCTTTGAATGACCGGATATGACGTGGGCCTGTTTGGGAGGGGGTGAGCGAGGTGATCAATGTTTGGATGTGCTGCTCTCTACTGGTGGAACAATCGTAGGTGCTTGACAACACAATCAGAGAATGTATTTGAATGAAAAATTACAAAACAAAAAAATTAAAAAACACGCAAATTGCTGGCACAGGGGTGAGTACATTATGAATAAACTCTGGCAGTCAATGTGTTAATAGTAAACAGCTTGATTTATGAGGGTGATTTAGCTCTATGTTTTCAATTCACACAGGTACTGTACAGGTACTCCTTCTTGCAGTTAGATTAATTCATGTAATTCTTCTCTTTCTTGGCATAGGTCTAATACCTGTGTATTGTGTCTTGCATAACAAAGCAGGTGGTGGATAATAGAATGTGTTAATGCATAAACAGATATTCAGTGAAACGACTCCCCAGGTGACTGAATGAGAGATATGTGGAAGAAGAAAGAGTTGGTGAGAAGTGTAGAACAATAGACGTTCCCTCTTGTAAAAGTTTCTTCTCAAAGTTCATTGTCACATATGGCCTCTGTTGTGTGTCGCAACAGCACTGCATGAAAGAAGAGACATAAACAGAAAACTCAAAAGTTTCACTCGTCCTCTTCTACCCAAGGTAGCAATAATCCAATTGATAATAATCCGTTTGGGATCTCCCTGTGAATTAATAACTAGTGTTGCTTGAGCGTGTCCGTCTTCTCAGTCTATCGTTGCCGAAAATGGCAGATCTACAACACACACATTAACCGTTTCTTCAATATTATTTTCCAAAAGTAAAAAGGTCACTTGCCTTCTGTCTGTTAGAAAAGTACTGTATTTGAAGGCCCTAGTAAAATGTAGTGAGAGTGATATATTTTGGTTAAAACAAAGAAAAAAGAATAGAAAAAATAAATAAGCATTTTTTGTTTATAAAGAGTTGAAGAGACATGGATATTTTATAGTAATTATTACAGTACTATTCATAATATAAAGCCATTTAACACTTATTGCACATTATATGAATGGTTGTTTTAACGATAGGCAAATTTTTTTTAAACTTTTGTCATCTTCATTTAATTTTAGATAGTGGTCAGCCACAAACTCACTGTCACAACTGGCCAATAAAAAAAGATACCGGTTCTGTTCAGAATTTTTCGTCTCACGTCTTTTTTCTTAATAATAGAAAAAGATCGATAGTGGGCTCGATAAAAGCTCGGTTCGATAAGCAGGCTCGATAAGGCGCTCATTATCAATAAAAATTAACGAGCTCCATCCCTACTCACGCAGTGACTCACGCCCTGCAACTAATGGATGGATATGGCTCTGCGGTGAGGAACACATTGATACATGTGTGCACACTGGACAATATGATACAAATAAATGCACAAAACATATTATTTATGCACACAAACACATGCATGTGTTCAAATTAACACAAACGCTTACACACACCCTCAGACACACTAGGGACAAGTATAGGAAGGACTCATAGGACGGACGGAGGGAGGGAGGGAGGGAAGGAAGAGATAGTTAATGCCATCTAACATGGGTCGAAAGCAGTATTTGCTGGAAGGGATGAGCAGGACCCGATGGTAATCAGGGAATTGTCACTTTCTGTTGAGTTCAACATTTGAGCTGATAATGAGAAAATCAGTGAAGGAGGTGGAAAAGCCCAGGTTCTAGAGGTAGAGTATTAGTGGGCCACTGCCCTGGTTTTGTTCATCCACCGCAGTCACTTCCTTCTGCACTGTTTAGAGAAAAGATAAATGTTTAGGTGAAAATGGTAAGTGCATAATTATATGACAAAGATGTGTTTATGCACCATAATTCTCTGCATTACGTGTGTGGTGACGCACAACCTGAGATGTGTTTACAGTACTGCATGTGCAGATTTCTGCTCAGACGTACTTCAGAGTAATGTTTAAATTATTCCATATCTGTTTAGGATTTAAATATCATTTGGGAAGTGTAGTGTGTGTGGGTGGGTGGCATGCAATCTCTCTCTCTCTCTCTCTCTCTCTCTCTCTCTCTCTCTCTCTCTCTCTCTCTCTCTCTCTCTCTCTCTCTCTCGCTCGCTGGTAAAACAAACTCTCAGGCACTCTAACTATAATTAGTCAGAAAAGCCAAGACAGCAGCTGTGAATAATTTAAAGATGGCAGTTTATGCAAATGGTCCAAATGTGGGCCATGGTGCAGGAGGTGGTACTGTTGCATTTTACTGCTGACAGGATGAAATGGAGCTGAGTATGGGATGAGTTGTTTCAGTCCATATGCAGCCAAAACACTGCCATCGTCGCTCCATTACTTTCACATTTGATTAGAACTTGGAGGAAAGTTTATCACAATCACTCCAAATGAAACATCCCCAGATTGGTGGTCCATATTTGAGCTCCTTATTAAAGTCAAACAAAAACAAAAACACCCCAGATGATTAGCTTAATGTGCAACATTGTTTTCTCACTCAACAGTAAACAAACCAACATACAGTATAAGTGAATACAGGGCACATTTCTAAAGTGGCAATTTAATGGCTTTTTATTTGGCTGTGTGTGTGTGTTCGGTAGCCTTTATGGTGAAATATGATACTTTGATTAGCACTTTGATGACTCATGATGATAGTTTAGTTTAGTTATTTACTTTTTTCTTTGATAATACAGAAGGGACAGAATTATATTTACCTGCACTATGTATTGTACCAAGGTCATTATTATTATTCATTGTATCATTTGGAAAGGATAAGAATTTCAGTTGAATGAAAGAAAACAGCTTAGACGATTAATTATAGTGCAACAACCAAACTGGATTTTACTTTTTTTCATCCATTCAAACTTGATTACTTCAAAATTTCGCTAGGTTCACTGCACATAGTCTAGCTCCTCTTCAGCAGATGTCACATAATACAAAGTTCATCCTCTAACTCATTATCTCTTCATATCTGTACCTGAAGTTGCCTATTTAAATAAATGCTTGTTATGTTATTCAGATGTACCGCATGTTGTTTACTTATTCACAGATGCTGAATGTGTCATTTACAGTAGATAGCATGTTATTTAGACTGATGCTTTGGTTTGTTTTCTACCTTCGGCTTCTAGTTACTTTGTCCTGGTACTGTAGTTGCTCAACCGCTTACACTAAATAACGAAATGATTAAATTCTACCAAATATTTACACACATATCACTGATGATTTGCTGTGTACCTCTTACAAGCAGCTGGCCAAGCTGTACTTGGTTTAGTACAACGTTTGATTACCAATATCCATGTTTTTGGTTCTCTGCGTGTATTGAACTTGACTCAGCTCTGTTTTGCAGTTGACATTGTTCCTCATCAGTTCCATTTGGTCACTATTCATGGAAGAGCTACAAGGTATTCAAGAAAATGTGTACCTCAATTGAGGTGCTGCTAAACCAGCTAATCTTCCAGACCCTCAGGTACCTCATGAGAGGTACTGTATAATGATATTGCAATGGCAGTCATCTGCTCTCTTACAGCAGCTCTGAGAACACTGCATTAGTCTTTATAATAGTATTTATTGCCTCACTATTTAGATTTATTACCTGTTATTAGATTGCAATTATGGAATTTTGACATGTGTTTTGACATGCAGTACCCAGCCCCACATCACCACCTCCTGAATTCATTTACTGGTGCAAAGCCAATCTTAGAGCGCTGACAGAGTGGAATAAAAAATGAGAATCAACAAGAATGTGCATATGTGTGCTCATGAGCGCGCATTCACATGCTTGTGTGTCTCACATGTTTATGGGCATGCAATTGCACGCGTGGGCATTTGTTTGGGCAAGTGTTACACAGATGCAAACTCTGGTTTTATTTCATATTCCAGTTTTATTGAGCTGCTGTCGTTTAGATGTCTGCATGCATGGCCAGAGATTAGGCATATGGGCTCGATATGTTCAATAATTATTCCCCTGTAGCGATCAAGATTAGAGAATAAAAGATGCATTGTGGCCGTGTTCTGCATGCTGACAGACATTTTTTAACATGAATCAAGCTTACATGTGCACATCGTCCTCAATCTGTGCAAGTCTTCTTTATGTCTTTCTCTTT
This sequence comes from Gymnoscopelus braueri, assembly GCF_963280865.1. Lineage (NCBI taxonomy): Eukaryota > Metazoa > Chordata > Actinopteri > Myctophiformes > Myctophidae > Gymnoscopelus > Gymnoscopelus braueri. The sequence continues at coordinate 164,128 of NW_027660936.1, read as the reverse complement.
TTCTCTTTCTTTTTCTCTTTCTTTTTCTCTTTCTTTTTCTCTTTCTTTTTCTTTCTTTTTCTTTCTTTTTCTCTTTCTTTTTCTCTTTCTTTTTCTCTTTCTTTTTCTCTTTCTTTCTATCTTTCTTTTCTTTCTCACCCCCCAACTTGTTGTGTCTCTTGAGCTGTGTAAGGGCTTTTCCCATTTGTCATTCAAAGTGTTTCAATAATATATGCCTCCGCATCACTGCCTCACCATGACACAGGAACTGCTCTGAATTCTGACACATCAGCAGAAAGAGGTTTAAAAACATCAATACTCATAAATCCACAGTATTTGAATATGGATCTGAGTACAAAGGCACTGACCACATGCATAACAGCCTGGGGCGGGCGTTGTTTTGCTGTGAGCTCTAACTGAGCTGAGTTGAGGGATTTGGAAGAATAATTGAATTCTAAGACGTAGCATGTACAGTACGCAGGAAAAAAAACAATAACAAAGGTACCAAAATGATTAAGTTGCATGTCGTACGCAAACGCACCTCTCATGGCGGTTGTCCATAAACATGTAGTGGTGTTTTCTCTTTGTTTCTCGCTCTCTGTTTTCTCTTGGTGAGAAACATACACACAACAGGGGGTCTGTTTGTCCCTGTAAGTGGATTTGCTGCTCACAGCGGATATCTAAAGAAAAGAGAACCAGAACGACATAATGAGTACACGCTAAGAAAACACATACAGTGCATGTGTGTGTTGTGTTTATACACACTCCTGTCGGAGTGTGTAAATGCCACAGCCTGGTTGTCTGTCTGTCTGCCAGCCTGTCTTCTCTGACTCTATAATTAGTCTCTACTGCCTCTTTACCTTTGTGTGCTCCTGTGAAACCGACCCTTGCAGACCTATTTCTGACCCATTGTTTGGGTTGATTCATCGATTCATGCGATGGTAATTTGAGTCTATAGCTAATCACAATTATTCTACTTTGCAACATTAGACACAAATACACTGCAATACTAACGCAGGATATGGTGGGAAGGACTTCTATGATTGAGAGTGAATGTGGGTGAGGCTGTGAATTTTTTTTTTTTAATTCTATATATAGTTGAACTACTGTGAAAATGTCTGTAGAAATGCCTCCTCTCCTTAAACAACTGAAGGCTTCTGGTGGCCTTTATGCAATTATCCATCCAGACCTCCAGCTGTTTTGTATCTCACACACAGGCACAGGCACAGGAATACACATGCATGCACGCATTCACACACACAGAAATGGCTGGGATCAAAGGTCCCAAGAGCCAGTCCTGGGGCAGAGCTCTGCAATGATGACGTCAGCCACAGAGGAGCTCAAAGGGACACCTCTCTGGATTTTATCCAAGATACAGCTCACTGCACTGGCTGAGACGATCGATGATGGTGAACTGAGATGTATGGAGGAGTAGGAACCCCAGTGCCCTATAATAGCATTGAATTGAATTGAGTATTTTATTGACAATTAAATAAAATTAAAATTAATTAAAAGTACAGCAGTACAGTACATGGAGTCAAATGGATAATCACAAAAAAGCCAAAGCCTTGTTTCCATTGTGGACCATGTACACATTCAACATCTATACAAGCAACAATACAACAAGCAAACGGTACAAAATATACCTAAAGAATATGCAGTTCAATCAATTAATGTTGACACACAGCATGTGTGCTTGTAGCATCTCCTGAGCTTAGCTGGACTCCTCCAGTCGGCACACGCCGTCATGCGCACAAAGACAAGATGGTGAAATGAAAGGCTAAGCACAAAAATGACTTGAAGTTAATTGGGTTTAATCTACTGCATCCAGTATTGAGTCACTGTCCACACTTTACACGCATTACTGGAGAAGTTTCCCTATTGGATTTGATACAGTGATTTTTTTCCTTTCTCTTTTTAATCATGTCAGCACTGAGCTTGCCGAGAGACAGCATGTGCACTCGTATAGTCGCATATACAATCTCTCATGCACGCACGCACGCACGCACACTTCTGCTGGTACAGTATGGGTGAGCTAGTGAGATGTAATTCATGGGCTATAATTGTATTTTCTCAGTAAATTGCCCAGAGAAGAGAAGCCGTGGCTGGTAGGGGATTAATTCAGTCTAAACTGATTCAATCCCAGTGCATTTCAGCAGTTGATTAATTGTCGTCTACAAGAGCTCTTGATTTTATATATCTAGGAACTGTTAGGATCACCCTCACAGATGCAACCTTTACCTGCTTCATGTGAGGAAACATACAGGAAAACAAGAGGGAGAAGAAGAAGAGAAGAAAGTGAGATGTGGTGATGATGTTTCAGTCAGGAGAAGACACAGATCTGGAAATACAGTTTACCTTTTGGCTTTGCAATGGGAATGGGATTTGAAGCTGATTTAAGTAATTACTTTATCAACCTGTGTGTGTGTGGGGGGGGGGGGCATGAATACGGCCGTCTTCAGATGATGCTAAGTACTATATCGACACTTTAATGTAATTTGGATTAATTCCTGTGTGTGTGTGTGTGTGTGTGTGTGTGTGTGTGTGTGTGCGTGTGCGCGTGCATGCATGTGTGCGTGTCCGTCCGTCCATCATGCCCCCCGGAGGGCGGCTGCATGCAATAATTTAAGAAGTGATTAAATTATTAAGATGGCATTATGCTAGCCGGTACCCCACTTAATTAGCTGACCCCTCATCCCACTAATTTACCCTCCGTTAAGGTCACCCTAAATGACTTAAACCCTGACCTCCACTAACACCCAATAGTCTGAATCCTTCTTTTCCTGTTTTTTTCCCTTCCCCTTATGTCAGTGTTTTGATTTTCATTCCACCTCTTCTGTCCATCATCTTTATCACTTAGTTTAGTTTATTTTTCTATAGTTTTCATATTCCTGTTTTTGCTGTGTGAATATTAAATATGGGAGTGTTAGGGTTATCCCTAGAACTCTTGAACTGTAATGCTAAGTGGATGCTACAACTCGATGTTATTACTGCAATAAATGGTAGAGTTGGGTATGGTACAGACTTAACCACATGAACCCTATACAGTTGACAGGGGTCTCCCAGGACTCTATACAAGGTTTTGATCGATTGATTAAGTGATAGATTTTTTTTGGCAAAATTGCATGTACAATGCATACTGTATATTGGTGTATCTACACATCTGTCAAAAGGATGAAATATATGTTTTAAAAGCTTAGAGAGCTTATTTCCATTGCGGTCCTTTGCGTGCAAATGTGTGCGTAAACTGAGAACTGTGTGCGTAAACTACAAACTTGTAGATTGTCTATTTTCTCAGAATGTTCGCCAAACAACGGGGATGGAGACATTTTTTTTTTTTTAATGTATGTGTGGGTTTGTGAAAGAGAAGCTGGTGGAGAATTGCAGAGATGAGGTCTGAGGTCACAGTGGTGATTGTATCAGTAAATGATAAATAGGAGTGGAGTGTTTGGGGTCTGGGCGAGGTGGAGGTGAGCAGTCAAAGGTGAGCTGTTGCCAGCATCTCCAATTCAATCACGAAAAGTCAAAGTCCCGTGGCAGAACCTCTGGCTGAAGAACTACTGTGTAGGGCAGGGATCTTCAACCTTTTTCAGGCCAAGGAGGACCCCTTAGCTGAGAGAGAGATAAACCTGCTGAAAATAGCAGATCTACAAGCACACAACGCCTCACAGCGCGAGACGTTGTGAGCTTGTAGATCTGCTATTTTTGGCTAATGTTCCCCTCAGAATTGGGATTCTAGGGTTGAAGTGGTAAAAAAAAATCCATATCGCACAAAGATTGGGCGGCCCCCCTGTAGTAGCTCTGAGGACCCCCTAGGGGTCCCGGATCCCCTGTTGAAGACCCCTGGTGTAGGGCATAGCACACACCAAAACAGGACTACTGCTACATAGACACTCATAGGAATCTACTTAAATATGCACACATCATAGACTGTCAAATATATGGACAAAGTGAGCCCCATTGGTTTCTACAGACTGTTTTGAAGCCACTTTCTCGGCGAGTCGGCGAATCGAAATCCGGCATCTTTGAACTGCCGGTCCCGAAATGAAACCGGAAACGACTGCTATTGGCTGCAACCGCGGCGAGGGTCTTCACTCGGTAGAACCAGTAGAAGCCCTAGAAACATACCATACTTTATCATTAATTTTAAAATGAATGCGACCATAATTTACTAAACGCACGTCATAATGATTTAAAAAAGACTTTAAACTAGCGATTGAAAACAAAGTGTTTATGAAAATGTTTACTACCGTAGTCAAATGTCAAATGTAAAGGCGGCCAAAACCTCATTCACTTGTATTGAGATTACATTTTCCTGCAGCCTTCACTGCCCTGCAGAAGGTGAAATAGCAACATCTGCAGGGCCATTAAGTGTCTTGCTCAAGGACTCTTCGACACTACCTAGGCCCGGGAACCGGGAAAGTTGTCCGCTCTACCTCCTGAGCCGCCTCCCATGTAAAGGAAATAATAGAAAAATGAGATAACTATGGAGAACAGAATCTTTTGTTGTTGTGTTTTCCAGCTGAACATATCATTTAGCCAAGCATGTCTTTGCTAGACAGGCTGTTTGTCTGTTGGGTACACTGACATATCATGTAGCATTGTTCTGAGACAAAGGATAAATGGCAAACAATGTGCTTTTCTCTCATCAAGGTTCCAGTCGAGCAGTCTTTTATAAATCTCTCTGTGTTTTCTTGGCAGCACTCCTGATAGAGTCATTTTGGTCTCTTATCTGAATTATCATAATGTGTCTAGGGTCCCTTAACCTTAAAATGTCCTATTAATTATGGTCTCATATGGGCCTGTACTTTGTCATGGTAAAAGTACTCTGTACTCTTAGTCTCTGTGTCTGCAAGCCAAGGTCAAACGCAAGCAGGCTTTCTCTGCGGCAATCTTGTTTTGGGAACACGGTATCTGGGTGTTCTCTTCTCTTCTACAGATGTCTCCCTTAGTGTCACCAAATCTCCACTGACCAGTGACAGGTCAGAGATGTCAAACGTGTTTGACCCAGACATGGGGACGTCGTCCAGAGATAAACTGTCACACAATCATCATCTACCATCATCTACCATCATCAGACGACAACGGAATCTCATCGCTCTCCACCAATGGCAGGATTACACCTCCGACGGCTGGACGATTGATGTCACATCCTATGATGTCATATGTTTATGTTACTGGACAATGTTAAAAGCTCGTGCTTGCTCTGTTACACGGGGGAGAGACGGACGGCCGATGTTGCGGACCCCTGTGATATACTGTAACCTTCTATTGTCTCTCTGATCTGAATACTAAACATGTTTCCTTACACCCTTCGCTGCCTGTCTGAGTTTGGTTTTTTCCTTATTGTCTCCGTGCTACAAGTATCTGTACTTTGTGTGGGTCATGAGGTGAAATTCAATTCCAACAATTGGTCCTTATCGAGACGGATATGTTTGAAATATGGTGTACGGGGGGGAACTGCTATTGTCAGACTCTTCCCCCGGCAGACCATATTTTAATACGTATCAAACGAACCAGCCTTGGGTGTAACGACTTATCACTTCTATTCAGATGAAGGTTAACTTTGAACAGTATCACATTTTATTTTGTTTTGGACCTGGACGCGATCGCTGGACCTTTGGACTGGACCCTCGACATGTCTCAAATTCCACATGGTCCAGCCATCGGGGTCGGGATCCCTGAACCAACATCAGATTTGATGAGTATATATTTTTATTTTTTATTGTACCATGGTCCAGTGATTGGGACATCCATGTAACTTCTCCCTGTGAACCTTGATCTGATGAGTATACCTTTTTCTTTATTATATGTATTGTATTTACCGAACCATGTGTCTCATAATTATCAGCCTGTTTGTAAATGACTGTTTAACAAAGCTCCGCCAGGGAGCCTGTCAAGTAAAAATGTTTTATCACCTTATATTCCTGGGAGGACATTCCTGAATGTCTCATAAATTCTCTTATCTACCTGGGTCATTATATAGTTTGTCTTTGTCTCTGTATATGTTTATGAGACCACCGGAGACACCCCGTACACTGATGTTTGACTATCAGATGTAGGGGGTTTGTCTGTGTGCCTGCATGAATATATCCTTACAATTGTCATAATGTACTAATTTTCCTTCTATACTGATATTTGACCTAAGATTAACCCAGTCAGACATAAGCCACCCTTTCACACTGCCTATTTGCTATATGTGGGTTAATGTTACACATCGGGTCTCATATCAACCCATAAGAGAGTGTTCCAGTGTTGCTCTCCCCCTGGCTACATTTACCTGCTTGCTACAGGTAATACCATGTATGCAGATCTGTGTTTTCAATGTCAGTACCACCCTTACCATCCCTCTTAGTACGAAATATTACCAGCCAGCTGCATACCGAACATTACTAACATGTTCGACCCAGACGACAATTGCTAGGTTGTCACCCTTGAAACTTTAGTACATTGTGTCAGTACATTTTTTTGTTTTGTCTTATATGTTTGTTTTATTTTGACCACTGTAGTTAAATCATCCATCCATTTAATATATTAAGCTTTAACAATAGGTTTTAAATCCCTCTTCTATACAGCCTCTCACTTCTCCCGTGTCTTATCTGTTTACATTCTCTTGTTCCGAGCTGGTATCATAACAAGGCTATGCCCACAGAAGAATACATTCACACACTATACTATGAAGGCTTGTTTTAAAAGTTTAAAATATATATATTTTAACTCTGTTCTAAATTCCTTGAACCATCAGTATAATTATATTTGCCTTAAAAATAAGTTTTAGTTTATTTAAAATATATTTTTGAATATAATTTAAAATAATAAGTAAACCAATCAGGTTAAAATCTTTTTCATTCCAAAATTAGTTTGTTGCTGGAAGATATCTATGTTCGGTATGTTTGTATGTCTGTCTGTGTGTAGTAATGAACGGTTTCTCTCTCTATCTCTCTCTCTCTCTCTCTATGGGTCAGCAAGCTGTCGTACGCGGTGTGTGTGTCCGGGCGAGCGAGGGAGCTAAGGAATGAAAGTTTATCTGTTTATCTTTTTCTCCCTGCTATCTATGTATGAGTGATATGCATGCGTGAATGAATGCGTGTGTCTGTCTCCCTAGTTCTAACCATTTTAGTCAAACATTTTTTGTCATTCTCCAGTCAGTTAGAACAAAGTCACTCTGGTCTCTTAAAACTCCATTTCCCATAATTCCTTCTGGTCTCTTAAAACTCAATTTCCCATAAATCCTTCTGGTCTCTTAAAACTCAATTTCCCATAATTCCCTCTGGTCTGAGACTCCATTTCCCATAATTCCTTCAGCAGGAAGTGTTAGTGGTATGTTAGACACGTTTCTATGGCAACCTAATCCTGTAGCTCAGTCACTATTGAAGTCCATTTAAAACATAGATCAGTTAAATTAACCCACAATAAGATTCAATTTGTTCCATATCAATATTGGGAAACATTAACTATAATATTAAGTTTATTATCAAGTCATTTTGATTTATTTTAAAAGTTTTGAAAATATTTTATCATTTTAACTTAAGATTTTTTTGTAAGCTTGCAGATTTGCGATTTTTCTGTACTTATCACATTTCAATATACTCTTCAGAACAAAGATGTTTATTCCTTATTTTTCATTGTTATATTTTAAAAGTTTTAATTATAACTTTTTAATTTTAATTTTAATTTTTTATTATTATTATTTTTTCATCCCCTTTCTCATCAACAAATCATCTGACACACAATATATTGTAGATATATGGGTGTCAAATAGAGGGGAGTTTGATTAATATTTGATTAATATTTGATTTAAATATTTGATTTAAATGTTTAATTGCTGTGTTTTGTGTTTCTTTTTCATTTTGTGTTTCATTTTAGAAGCCACCCCATTAAATCCAATTCCTGGACAACTATAAGGTCACAATACCTGCCAATTGTACATACAATTGTACCTACAGGGCTAAACTTTAAATTTATATCTGGTTCTAAACCTGTTTTAAACTGTGTTTCATACTACAGTCAACTGTCATGCCCAACAGTAAATTTGATTTCCATTCTGTCTTACAGATTTCAACTTATGTCTTGGATAGACAGATGTTTGATGCCACATGCCTACATGCAATCAGGAAGTATTTCTTGAGTTTTAAGATGATATCACGTAAGTTTTTTCCCAAAATAAAGTGTAAAGTGATGTACAAATTTACATAGTACAGAAGTGTCCCGTTCCATTTTAAATACTTGTATCTTGATAAGAGCACAAGGACTGCAGCTCCACAAGGAGGAAGGTAACTTTTCTATTTCTGAACGTGTACAGAAACAATCAATGACCCGAGACGTAGGTCTCTTGTCAGATTTCAATATGAAAACTTACAGACTGGTGAGTTGTCCCTCCCTACAATCTCTCTGCTGCCATGCCATTAAACTGTGCTAAAATTGTCTGTCTTAGTTAAACCAAACATGTTGAAAAGATTTGCTTGGGACGGTGACATTAGCTGAGATTTTTTTGAATTATAATAAAGTTATTTGCAAAGTTGCAAAGGGAAAACTTGGAACACGTGTGGAGTGTCTTGGAAATTCATGAACTATAAACCCTGTTTTGCTTCCTATTTGAATAAATAAATTATACAGTCCTCTTGAAGAAGTATAAATGTGTATGTTATCTAACCATTTATTTTTGCCCTTAAGTCATTTAAATCTTTGCCTGTCTGATTTGATTTTGAATAATGTCACAAGGTGAGACCTGATCAGCTTGACCTTTGACCCTATCCAAATCATGATAAGATGTAGGATTGATAGAGTCATTTTGGTCTCTTATCTGAATTATCATAATGTGTCTAGGGTCCCTTAACCTTAAAATGTCCTATTAATTATGGTCTCATATGGGCCTGTACTTTGTCATGGTAAAAGTACTCTGTACTCTTAGTCTCTGTGTCTGCAAGCCAAGGTCAAACGCAAGCAGGCTTTCTCTGCGGCAATCTTGTTTTGGGAACACGGTATCTGGGTGTTCTCTTCTCTTCTACAGATGTCTCCCTTAGTGTCACCAAATCTCCACTGACCAGTGACAGGTCAGAGATGTCAAACGTGTTTGACCCAGACATGGGGACGTCGTCCAGAGATAAACTGTCACACAATCATCATCTACCATCATCTACCATCATCAGACGACAACGGAATCTCATCGCTCTCCACCAATGGCAGGATTACACCTCCGACGGCTGGACGATTGATGTCACATCCTATGATGTCATATGTTTATGTTACTGGACAATGTTAAAAGCTCGTGCTTGCTCTGTTACACGGCGGAGAGACGGACGGCCGATGTTGCGGACCCCTGTGATATACTGTAACCTTCTATTGTCTCTCTGATCTGAATACTAAACATGTTTCCTTACACCCTTCGCTGCCTGTCTGAGTTTGGTTTTTTCCTTATTGTCTCCGTGCTACAAGTATCTGTACTTTGTGTGGGTCATGAGGTGAAATTCAATTCCAACAACTCCGACTGACAATATCTCATGGTTTCCAATCAAGGAACTACCATACTGGAACCTGATGAAAAAATATGTATTCACATTTTCAGTAGCAAAACTTTTTTTCCCCCGCTCAGGTGAGTATGTTGCATATGTACGATAAATGTTAACGGAGTCTAATCGCCAAAATGCTTATAATGTTTATTGAATAATTGCCTTCAATGTTCCATTCAATAAAATGATCATGTATAACAACTCGATCCTCTCTGTTATTGAAAAGTAGCTCACAGCGCAAATTCAATAAAGGAGATCTAGAGTTGTTCATATGCTCTGCAGCCAATCTGCCAACCTGCAGTCAATCTGCAGTCAGCCAATCAGGCGGTTGGACTCCGCCTTTAAATATCACTGCCTCTCACACTGGTCATTCTCTTTCCAGCATGCAGCAAGCAACCCACCTCCATCCCCGAACTCCACCTTGTCTCTAGCGCCTAGAGTTAAGAAGGAAGGAGGGTCTCGTCTCCGCACTGCCACCACCAGGGTCTAGACTCCCGGAATTCTCCCCCTAATCATATTTCATACTCATGTACAGGGGGGGGTTCTCCCTATTAAGCATATCCTATTCATATGTATGTTGCATATGTACGATAAATGTTAACGGAGTCTAATCGCCAAAATGCTTATAATGTTTATTGAATAATTGCCTTCAATGTTCCATTCAATAAAATGATCATGTATAACAACTCGATCCTCTCTGTTATTGAAATTTGTTATGTTGATGCTTTGGGTGACATGTGGCGAGGGTTGATGTGTTTGTAGCCCAAATACATCACATGCCTGAGCCATGAAGGGATTTTCTTCAGTGTTGTGGGAAAACAAAATGACGTCGCACTATGTTACAATACATCTCTATCCTTCATGAAAACATATCAAAATGGTCCGCTTTGTGAACGACAATGACAGCGTTTCTCTCGCTTTTTGTGCAAACAAGGTTCTCCTCAGTTTCCTCTCATATTGACCGGTTCCTTTATCTCCATCTGCCTTCTGCCTGCCGTTTAGGAGAAAGACGCTGGTGTCATTCACTTTCCCACAGTGACACAAGTTTCATTCTGTTCAGAAGGTCAAACATTTTACTCTTGTCTATTGGATTTTGAGTTGGTTTATTCTTTTTACATTCACCTTTTCCTCTTTTCACTGTCAGTGTGCAGCAGCTGTGGCCACTTGTGTGTGGAAGCAACTCGGTATTGTGCTTTGTCAACAACAGTGCTTGGTTAGTCAGCACTTTGTGTGTGATTAAAGTCAAACATTGATTTTAGTTGTCTTTTTTGGTGACGCCTCTCAAAAAGGAATACTTCGAGCACGCCAGAATACTTGCATATTTTATTTTATTTAGTTTTATGTGTATTTTATAAGTTGCTTGTTGCTTGCTGCAACACAAGTAAAATTGTATTTGTTAATAATAAAATGAATACATTTCGGGGGTAAATAAGCACTACATTAACAATAATAAAAAACACATTTCACAAATAAAAACATAGTTTAATAGTGTTGTTCCACATTTATGTGGAATGGTTATTGAGAAAAAATATATATCAGCAAAAGATGATGTATAATTGAAACCGTTACACAGTATGACCCATATTTTATCTGGGTGAAAAACCTGCAGCAATATTAATTATTGGTGCAGATGGTTTTAGATGGTGCAGAGGGTAGGCAGTCAATAGATGCATCTTCTCTGCAAAGACCATACCTGTAGGAGTCTGCCCCCCCATGCAATAAACTTTACAAAAGCACATCCAGGC
>NW_027660936.1:117500-147695 GCF_963280865.1 Gymnoscopelus braueri | reverse complement strand
ATATAGCAGCTCATTCCTTCATTCAGCTTCAGCCACTGGTTCCTCTAATCAACCCGGTGACTGTTGACTCAATTGCGTCGCCGCTCCCGTGTCATCTTGTCACAGTTTAAAGATGCATGGCCACTTCTGCTAGCATTTTCGCTAACCCACTGCAGTGACACACAAGCTCCTCTATCAGCCAGCAGATAACAGGCAGTGTGTGCTGTGCCTATGGGACGGCCTCAGAACTCACTTTCTTATCCTGTGCACCCAGGTGTGGCCCTCTCTCCCATATCCGCTACCTCCAGGAAATTACACGCACCGTAAATCCATTACCACTTCAAAAAGAAGAGTGGATCCACTGGAGTGGATTCGGGGGACTTTTTACACAATTTTACTGTTGACTTGTGCCCCACAGCAGGCGTTTGCTCGTGCTCGCACTGGCATGAAGCAATTAATAATGGCCCGTTCATTAGTCTGAGTGCAAATGAATAGCAAACAGGTAATTTGTGGGACAGAGGTGAGGTGAAGGCAAGGCACTTTACAGCGAGTGTCAATATGGCTTAGATCATCTTCTGTATGGAGCAGTAAATCCATAGCAGTAGACCAGGTGTGTGAGAGAAATCCTTCCTCCATGATGTATTGCTTCCCTTGCAACAGCTATGGATTATAATTATTTACAGCCACCACAGCATGTGTTGCGTATACATATGCTTTTCTTATGTGAGTGGGCTTCATTTTCTTGTCATGGACATTTTGATGATGCATCTCCCACTAAAAAGGCTGGTAATAGGGCCACACCCTTTTTGCTCTATATTTTAACAACTGCTGCGGTGACATATGCAGCAGCTCAGTACATGAGAGGAAAATTCAAAAATACATGTCCATCATCATGATTTGCCATCACTACAGGAGGAATTGTCCCATCGTGGTCACTATGGAGACAAAACCAGGAAGTACACAGTTTCCTCAAACTAGATACAATAATGTTTCTGAGAAAATAAAAATCATAGAGAAGAGAGATGGAAAGACATGATTGTTTGAGATTAGCAATGCAATGGCTACATCAGGGGTGGAGCTAGGTCCTGACAAGATCAGGGGCTTAGCCCCCCATATTTGTATAATATAATAAAGAGAAAGCATGCTAAAAAGACATTTTTAGTCGATTCATCTCATATGGTTGTTGTCTATTATTTAAAAATATTAATATGGGTTCATATGTGATATTGTGCATATGCAATATATTTTTGTATGAGAATACACGTACGGATATACACATTTCTTCCGCCATCCATGCACATACGCTTGGGCACACTTGGGTGCATGCGTCAGAGCTGAGAACTTTCCTGTTTCCTGTGCCAGCCTAAACAGACCAGTCAATCTGCCCCAGTGGTCCCATTCTCCACCATTGCCCCTGATTGTTTAATGTCCATGAAGGAGACAGATGATAATGAGGCTGCTGCTCTTGGCTCTATACTGTTGCTATCAGCTGATGGACTATATACTGCACCAGTCCATAATTGCAGTATTTGTCATGTGCAAAAGGAGAGAAAAGCCTCTCGCACATGTCTGACACTTTCACACTAGACTGACTGCAGAAAAGGCTGACGCTTATATGGAGTGAATAACAGAACTGAGTTCTTTGTGAGGAAAGTGGATGAGACATTTAAAAGGCTGAATGCAGGAGACATGTTCTTTCCATAACTGTACATGGCAAACCATTTTCACAGTATATCTTAAGTTATGAATATGATATAATTATGTTCCCACACATAGTTGCATGGGGTGCAAACTAGTTTGCCCCCAGTTTCATGTAAGACATCGCGATACTGCTTTGCTGATATTTTCATTAGAAACGTGTGAACATGAATGCGTGAAGCGAGGTTAACATGCAGCCTTTTTTAAACTTTATGTGCATATTTTGCATGGAAATACATGTAGCCTATGTCATTATCGCGGTGAAAGTGTGCCCTTTTTATTTTTTACCCTTGAATTATTTGTACATTCATTTTGTCTGATTATGCATTGAATTATGCCATTGCATAATCACGTTTTTCTGGAGGGACCGATAAGAGCAGCTGTGCATCCATCCACTGTGTTTATTTTGTTCTGAAACCAAATGCATGTGATTGAATAAACCACTGTCAGCCTACAGACAGGTTGTTCATTACTCCTGTCTTTTTGCTGCAGTGAGGCGTTTGCTGATCTGTTTAGCATGGTATCCATCCAATCGCCAATTCGCTCAAACCAAAAAAAAATGTGTCCCTCCTCTCAAACAGAAGCTACCGAGGCTTGGACCCTCTAATGCAACACTCTGAGTCTGAGATGGTAGCGTCCCACTTAGGCTGTGTAAGTGTACATGCTTCACCCTGCTAATGGCACTGCCTCTGTATAAAGAGAGTGTATTATTTCACACTTTATTATGAAATATGCATCTTTCAGCTGCTCTACTGGGCTCATTTGAAAGGGCCTGGGGCACAGGATGCTTCATTTCTCCATCGGCGATGCTCCCTGCATTTCCTACTCCTGATTATCCTCCTACAGGCTTCGCACAACAATCCAAAATGTCTTAACTCCACAGCAAACAGCCTTGTGGAGACTGTGGAGTTCTCTCTTATAGCCACAATCCATGCTTCTATTGTCTTCAAGCGATTAGGGGGTGGGTGTGTGTGTGTGTGTGTGTGTGTTAGTTAGGGCATTCACCGAATAGCCGAATATTCGAATATCAAACCGACTATTCGACTATCAAACCACTATTCGATTATTCGAAAAAAAAAGAGAAGAAAAAAAAGGGTATTTTCTTCTTTTTTTTAAGATTTTTTTTTTTTTTAGTGGCTTTTCTAGAGCAGACACGCAGCTGTGAGCTCTGGTGTGACGTCAACTCGCATTCCTTGAGTCGAGTCATCAATGCCATTAAAAAAAAAAAAAAACATTTTTTTAATTATTTAATTTTTTTATTTTTGGGCGGTGAAACCGCCCCTATAAGTGAGATTTGGAAAAATGTACATTTTCCTGCGCTGTGATCTGGGCCCAGGAAATTAGTAGAATTATCCTGCGCTGTGATTGGCCAATCACAGCCTATTCAGGACTGTGATTGGCCAGTGTCACATGACACATGTGCATAGCCCTATATAAGCAACCATAACTTGAAAAAAACCAAAAATTGGTTTTTTTCAAGTTATGGTTTTGTCCATCATAAAGAGTGTTTCAATAAATGTATTTATCCTTTGTACATGATTGATCGACTCCATTCAGTATTGTGATTAGCTAGCAAGACACCGCCCACTTCACACAGGGTGTGATTTTTTATAATCAAACCGAATAATCGACTATTCGAATAATTTTGGGTCGAATAATTCGAATACCATAAATCACTATTCGTTAATGCCCTAGTGTGTGTGTGTGTGTGTGTGTGTGTGCGGGTGTGTGTGCACGTGTGTGTGTGCGCGCAGCGCGCGCGCTCTAACCCTAAGGTAGATGAGAGGCGCATAAGTACCGGTAAGCAAATTCACCGTTTCTCCGGCAGCCAAAACACTCTTCATCTTATTGTCTTAGGTCACATGAAATGCAATGAAGGCGTGCATTTATCGGGTGTGGGGTATGGCGGGGTATTATTCATAGATTTATGATTTAATGGGATTACTGTACCACCAGGCTTACACTCAGGTGGCTACACAGTGGCGGTCGCCTCCCAGATTAGCTGTACTAGTGATGTTTTAAGAGTGGAGAGGCATTTTTCCACCAACAGTGTGCTCGCCACCTTGCTCTCCATGGGAGCTAAGCAGTGTGATGGATTAGGCATGGGGAGTTGTCCGCTGGTTTAATGGCAGGTCCGCGGCAGCCTGAGGAGATGGTTTTAATCATATTTGCCTCCTCATTACCCTGCCGTCTGCTGCCTGAGTGCCGCGCTGGGATATCAATGGCGCTGTAGCCAGAAGGCCCCACCCCCTCACAGGAACGACACACTGCCGAAATACTGTATGGTTAATTGTGTGCTTTGTTGTGAGTCAGATGGCGTTCACCGTGGTTACATAGACCCGATGAATGAAGGCAGTCTCCGTTGACTAGTCGTGCATTCATATTTAAATCCTGCCATTCATGTCTCTAAAAAAAACAAAAAAAACACTTATTTGATTACATAGTCAAAACACTTGAGCGAACAATGTTGACGGGGATTCGTGCAGAGTCACCAAATAAATTAATAACAGGTTATGTATGAATACTTTGACGTAAAAAGGTGCTGCAATGTGAAACTTTTACCATAGATCTTAGTCATCTCACATGTGTGACATGACAAGGTGAACTAATGTGATGTGGTAAAAACGTGCCACCAATAATGAGAAGCATGATATTTTTGAAGGCGGTGAACATTTTCAGCAATAGTATTTCTTTGCGAGCAAGAGTGGTATCGACATATTGGGGCGAGTCAGCTGTCTCTTATCTCCAAGGAGACCTGTTCGGATCCTTGCCGTGTGTGTGACGGTGACGGCCATCACTCATTCAGAGCTGACTCCTCCGGCCTCTTTCACCGACAACTCAGCAAACACCGCTCACATCCTCTTAAACTTCCAGGTTTAGGGAAAGGTGGATTTGCGCTGTCAACACTGCTGTTGATCGAATTGCTTAAATCCAGTGGGAATTTTGAAGATCAAACAGGACTCAAATCTCCTTAAACATTTCCATGTTGCACATGGCTGAAAGAGTGTGGGGTGTTGCACCATGTTTGTTTTCTATTCTTGTTTCTATTTGATACATTTTTCCTCTGTCAGTTCTACGCAGTGCCTCATCCTTCAGGATGCCTGTCATTTAACTCCCCACTTGTTGCCATGAGCAATATGAGGGGGCTAATTAGGTTCCCAGCAACCTCGTTAATGACAATGTTGTAATGGCTTTCAGCGATTATTGAAATGACTTTCAACAATGCAATTTTAGTTTGCTCAACTGGCATTTGCTTAGAAGGAAATCTTTTGACAAGCTGGCACAGTTTAATGTGAGCTTGTGATAACAGGTTTAACGGCGTGAATAAAATGAATTCCCTGAGGGCTCCATAGCGACAGATTTCTCATAGTGCTTTTTTGGGGGCAGGATTTGGCGCAGTGTGTGTTCTTTCATTACAGTATATACTGTGTACTTCGGGTTACGATGCTGTTTGTTAATATTTAATAAATGCCTCGGGGGATGAAAACATGAACGCAGGGGCCAGCCGTCTATCAGAAGACAGTGTTGTTTCTGGTTCGTCTTATTCTCTCTCACACACACAAGTACACACACAAACACAATAGTTCCCAGGAAGTGGCTCTACCCATGACATATAAAATGTCAATGAATGCATTGAGGGGAGCTGAAGGAGAAGTGTCTTTTATTCTTCCAGTCAGTTTCCTCCTAGACAAAAAGAAGAGGAATGTGAGAGACTCTCTCTTGTCTCTCTCTGTGTCTTTGTATACCGTATGTGCTTGCCTTGCATGTACTTGCGTGCATGTGCACACGTGAATGCATACAAGTATGCATGTGTCGTCATGTGAGTGTGCATCTTGTGTATTTTTGTATTTCTTTGTGTATGTGCGTGTGTGCACTTGCATTATCCGTGCGTGCGTGCGTGCGTGTGTGTGTGCTGGGTGTTGACTGTTGAGCCTACAGTATATGATTGACGGCAGTGTGTGTTGGGTCTGACAGTGTGGCAGTGTGACACTCCAGTCCTCTATTCATCTTCCTCTACATCTCACAGGGTAAATATTTGTCTCGGTGTCCCTGCCTCTCTGTGTCATTCTGTTCAAAAATATTTTCTGGACAAAAGCCAATATCCTAAAGTTGCTCTCTGGCTCGGTGTCTGTGTAACTTTGTTTGTTTGTCTGTCTGTCTGTCTGATAGATACAGTACTCTAGTAGCACTAATAATTAATCCGTCTACTGTCATTCTACTGCTCAGCCTGTGTGTGTGTGTGTGTGTGTGTGTGTGTGTGTGTGTGTGTGTGTGTGTGTGTGTGTGTGTGTGTGTGTGTGTGTGTGTGTGTGTGTGTGTGTGTGTGTGTGTGTGTGTGTGTGTGTGTGTGTGTGTGTGTGTGTGTGTGTGTGTGTGTGTGTGTGCGTTTGTGCGCGTGTGCACGCGTGTGTTTGTGTGCGTGTGTCTGTGAAGCAAATGGATGAAGTCGAGTGAAAGTCTAATGGAAGAAAGGCAACAGGTTTTTGAGCGGGTAAAGGAGAAAGAGGGAAGACATGAATAAAAGAATGAGCTGTGTCCAGCTGTGGGGGGTGTTGGATGGGTAGAGGGATAGGGGGGTCCTTTCTCTTCTATCTGATTGTTGACAGACAGACAGACAGACAGACAGACAGAGGCTTGATGAGGGGGACAGTAAACGTAGTAGTAAAAGTAGTTGATTCAGACATAATTTTAGTTGGTACCAATGGTACAATGGCACACTGCCTAACCCCCTAACACTCACCTCTTCAGACTCGCCCCCCCTAGCACTCCTCATTTTTTGTTCCTTAACCATGGAGCAATGTTCTAATTGTCTCCGCCAGGCCGAAAGGCATGGTGAGAGAATATGTTTTACCCCTTGTCCGTCCGTCCGTGTGTCCATCTGTCTGTGAACAGCTAATCTCCGGCACCGTTGGCCCGGTCGCTGCAAAACTGTGCACACACACTCCCTGGATGCCATTCAGAACCTCTGCCCCCTTTTTTGACATGGCCCTGTTATAGTGTGACCAGGAGGCCGATTTGTGCAAAACCCATTTTTTTTATATTACTCCTACAGATTTTATCCAAACATCACGCAAATCGTTACACAGTATCTCTATATTCATTTGATCAACACGGATCTGTCTGATTTTCCATATTCCATCCTGATTGGCTAAGGTTGGCTTCCAAAGTTTGCAGGATTGGTCCATTTTGAACTAAATGCCTCAAATCATGAACGCAGCTTGCGATTTCCGTGAAATTTCACACGCACATTCCCACTAGGCCGAGGAAGAAATGCCACTTGAACATTTTCAAATCAGCCTCATGGTGGCGCTATAAAAGGCCAATTTGCATTTTTAACTGTAACTGCACCGATCTGCGTGAAACTTTGCACGCATACTCCCTAGAGGCCAAGGAAAAACATCTGCCCTGCATTTTTCACATTAGCCTTTTATAGCGCCACCAGGAGGCCGACTTATGTTAAACACATATTTTGAGATTAAGCTTTCATATTTTATCAAAATTTCATGCAAATTGGTTGGAGTGGCCCGTTTTGAACAAAATGCCGCAAATCATGAACGCAGCATCCGATTGCGGTGGAACTTAGCACGCATATTCGCACTACGTTGAAGAACAAACGCCACCCTTTTAACATTGCCCTATTATAGCGCCACCAGGAGGCCGATTTTTCTTTTTTATATTACTCCTACACATGTTGTCCAAACATCATGCACATCAGTACACATTATCTCTATAGTCAAGTGATCAAGATGGTTCCGTCCGATTTTTTATATGCCATCCTGATTGGCAAATTCTGAACATTGCTGGCCCACAATAACCTACCTGACCTGGCGGAGACCTGTGCTCTTTCTAGTTGTCCATCAATTCATGTGAATTTGTTCATGTTCTTGGGAGGAACACAGACAAGCAGCGTAATATGTGTGCGTTTGGACAGCCCAGATTATCTGGAGGCTGAATGACAGGAGTCTCTTCTCCAAAGCCTTCACAGACTCTCCGGAACACAGAGACTTTCCATCTGGTGCTGGAGACGGAGCTCTGGACCCAGAGGTTGAGATGGAGGCTGCAGGGGTGATGTAACCCCTGCCCAGCCTCTAATATCTGATCATGGACCATCTGCTGAGGATGCCAAACGTCCACATGTTTTCTATTCCCTGTTTCTCAGTGTCTGACCTCACCAAGAAATGCCTGCTGGGAAATCAAGCTGCCGTGCCTACCAGTGGCATATTAGCACGACACTGGTTGTCATTTTGCAAAGTAATGCAATGGGAATAAATGTGATTACTCCCACAATGAAGACACGTGCCATATTTTTCATTTTGGTTGAACCTCTTAGGGTGACCAATTCCTTTCCTTGCGCTCTCTCTCTCTCACACTCTTAATTGTGTTGAAGGTATTGGATTTCTGGATATAAATATCAGATGTGTCTTTTTATTGTCATTGATTGTGACTGATGACAGACTGATATTAGTATTGACCAGTGTGAATTTCGTAGACTAAAACTAGAAAGAAAAATGTTGGTCGACTACCTTTTTCACTGACGGAAACTAAATAAAAACTAAGCTATGATGACTAAAACAAAAAATGGGAGGGACTAGTGGAGAAGAGATCCAGTAGAGCTAAGACAAGTCATTTCATGCTTGGCTACTTCGGTCGGGCTCCGAAAATAGCCGATCTACAAACGTGTCGCAGTCGCAGGCTATTTTTGGTAGCCGGTCTACAAATTAGGCATTGCGACGGCATCAAGGCCTGACAAAGTTATTTTTAGTTGTCTAAATCAGCTGTAGATTTAGTCGACTAAAATCGTATGATATTTAGTCAACTAAAAACTAGACTAAAACTAAAACATTTCAGATGACTAAAATATGACTGAAACTACATGGAATTTTATTCAAAAGACTATGACTAAAACTAAATCAAACTTTGTCGTCAAAATTAACACTGGTATTGGCTGTGTAGGCTGTGGAAGAGAATACAGAACAAACACGTTTTGGTGTTTCAGCTAACAAGATTAAGAGATAGTCAGTATATATTAGTATATGTACAGTATAGTATCAATTTATCCAAAACATTTGTCCATGTATTTGTATATCTTTGTTTATTTGCATGTGCGCATGTGCAGGCGTGTGTGTGTGTGTGTGTGTGTGTGTGTGTGTGTGTGTGTGTGTGTGTGTGTGTGTGTGTGTGTGTGTGTGTGTGTGTGTGTGTGTGTGTGTGTGTGTGTGTGTGTGTGTGTGTGTGTGTGTGTGTGTGTGTGTGTGTGTGTGCATGTGTTTGTGTGTGTGTTTGTGTGTGTGTGGTGTGCAGCGCAGCTGTAGCGTTTTTGGCCAGGCCTTGATAACAGTTGGTTAATGGGTTATGTGCCACACAAGACTGATGTGGCACTTTCTGTTTTCATTTTGCTGCTGTAGTGCAGTAATTAATCCAGCTGAACCCTTTGTGCTCACAAAATAAATGCTTTCCATTTTCATTAATAGACAACTCATTAGTACATAATGAGAAAGAAGGCAACTCTCTCTCTGCTCTATACACAGCCTCTTGGCTAATTACTGCAACTCCTGAATGTGTCCTGTCCTGTGCAGTCATATGTTTAAAGAAATGCCTCATGAATAATAGATGTGTTATTAGTTGTTGTTTTTGTAAAAGAAAATTACCAGTGAAAGAAAATACTAATAAGACATGCATGTTCACTTAGGAGCCTGTTTATTTAATTTCTAGTTTTGTTTATCTTGTGTTAGTTTTGCTTGCTAAAATGGATTTATTATGGGTATATGAAGTAAGGATATGTTGAAATACATTCTTGAGTCGTAGGACTTGCTAACGGAAAAGATTATTTTAATGTGTGTGACTTCAAGTCACACACATTGCTAATGCATATCACATGCATGTAGCCTGTTTCTAATTGCATACTGGCAGTGTCAGCGCTTGTGTCAAGCCAAAAATATTATAAAAACATGAAAAGTTATTGAAAAGGTAAACAATCTCAAAGAAAACATCTATACGTATTGCGTAGTTCCTGAACGTTGTGTGTGTGTGAATGAAGGAGTCCTTCCCTAACAGTGTGCACAAGCAGTCCTCTGTAACCTTGCAGCAGCTACACATCCTTACATTAAAGATAAAACATAATTAACCACAGCAGTGCCAAGTGTTGGCAATTTCTCTGTCCAGGGGTCTGGTCTCTAGCTTGCAGTGAACTTTCATCAGCACTGTAATGTGGAGCTCACTGGCCCAGGTGGCATTTTCCTGTTTGTGCCAATCACCTGCTGTCTGTGGTAGAATAACAGTGCTACTGACCTTTCTTTCTGGAGATGTGGTGAAAAAAGGCAACATCCATCTCCGAGTTCCACGACCCGACATAGCAGGTTCACCGTTACATCTTACCTGTCCTAACAAGCGCGCCGACTCTGTTGCAAATGACAGAGCGCACAAGGAAAGCAAGCTACATATGTCTCCATAAACCAGGCACTTTCACAAAAGCCGCTATTATGTGAGCAAGAGGAAAATGGCCGTGGGGAAAACAAGGCATGGATAGTGTGATGATACAGCAGGCTACAGTAGAGAACCCATGGCTAAAGGCTAAGCAATGTAGCTAATCGGAATGCTTATCAAAGCAGTAATATTGTAGATGTAGATCCAGCAGGGATTTTCTTCCTCAGGGGAGACTTATTAAAGCTCCCTGTGTAGAAACTCCCTAATAGGCTCCTCCAATAATAGACTACAGTCCCCCTGCCATTGGTTAGGCTCACCTGTGATGATATGTCACACTACAGTCATTTACACCCATGTGGAGGGTCACCACCGTCCAGGGGTCACCATCAGTCAACATGCACCTTTGTGAGTTCATACATTTGACTGATGGGCTGTCAATGACCATAAATGAGTGTGATTAAGAGACGACAAGCTAGAGTGTAGGAATTAATCCTAATTACATTAAAGTGTCGATATACTAACTATTAGTATCATCTGAAGACAGCCGTATTTGTGCCCCCCCCCCCCCACACACATACACACACACACAGAGACACACACACACAAGCAGGACAGTCACACGTTTTTGCACTTCTCCATGCATTGCACACATGCACGCAAAATTCGCAAATAAGTTAACCTAAAGTTTGTCCTAATGGTGGCGCACATTTTAATTCTTTATTTGAATCCACAAATTACAATTAATTTACAGGGACACAAATGTAACCGGGTTGATAGTTCATGGCACCTAAGGATACACATGGGACCTTCTCCTCCACACAGACAAACTGCCTATAACAGCTGAAACAGAGCAATATTTAGCGAGTTGTTTGGCTTTGCTCCTTGTCATGCCAGCGATTGTTAGGCCACACACACACACACACACACACACACACACACACACACACGCCAGGAGTCACACATGAGAGCGCGCGGGCGTTCACACACGCAAGTCGCAAGCAAACACACACACACACACACACACACACACACACACACACACACACACACACACACACACACACGCATACACGCATGCATGCTACACTTGATAACATGGCTTTCATTTGTCTTGCTGAAGTGGTGATTAGCTGGTGACAATTTCACACATGGTGATGGGGATAAAATCCAACTCAATTTATGTGTTCAATTAAAACAATTCCCAGAGCACATCGCTGGGAGGCCAAAACTTTTAAGAGGTCATTGACAGACTGGTTTCCACCACCAGCTTAATTCAATCAGACTGACGGTTTGATGAACAATGAGGCGATAAGCATGCAGGCGATAAGCATGCAGGCGATAAGCGCGCATCTACTGTCACATCTGTTAGAGTAAGCTTGGCTGCTCCGCCTCTGCAATGCACCAACTGTGTTCCACCAGTATGACAAGTTCACTATAGCTGTGTTCCACCTTAATTCCTCCTACCTGCTTCATAGAGCTGCCTTTTCATTGAAAATGAATTACTAGGCGTCATCTGAAATGTCCTTAATGTAGCAGCCTTCCGTATGTAAAGCTTGACTGTTTATGTCCATTTGTCGGATTGACGTTCATTTATGGAACTATCAAGGATTTGCCATGACTTCGCTTAGCGCGTTCGTCAAGCCAGCACCAAAAGCACTGTGTCAAGTCAAACGAGTAAACATTTGGCTCTCGGACGGTCGGACTTCAAAATAAGAGTGCCCAGTTACTGACTGTACAGAGTACAAAACACTGATGCTGGCCTACAAAGCAACCAAAGGTATGGCTCCCCCATATCTTCAAAACCATAATCTTCAAAACCTGATCCAACCCTACAACCCCTCCCGCTCACTCAGATCAGCTAACACAGGGAAGCTGTCAGAACTTCCCTAAAACATCCGGGACAACGCTCCACACGCGTCCCATACTCTTCTCCCTTCCGGCTCCCAAACTGTGGAACAAACAAGACTCACCTCTTCAGACTCCACCTTAGCCCGTAGCACTTGACCTAGCCTTGATGACCATCCAGTCTTATGCAAAGGTTGAAATGTAATTTAGACAGCGATACATTTTATTTAGACAGATGCCAGGTTCATTTGTTGACCTGGCATCCTATAGACTTTGTATAGTTTCATTACATAAATGTTTTGATATTATGCTGTTTAGACTGATGGTTCTTACTTACCTATGATCCTAGCTTACTTAGGCACACTGTCTGCATTTGATGTACAGTATGTGTTTACCTTGTTACCTGTAAATCGCTCTGGATTAACACATTGACTGCCAATCGCGTAGATCTACGCAAACCTATTTAAAGCCGCCACGTGCCAATCGCGAAGTGGTGTTTTTTGTTTGTTTGTTTTTTTAAAGTTCACATTGCACTTTTTTTCACTTTCGATACGGCACATTTCATTGTAGCACCACCGGAAACGGAATTATCCGGGATCCGGTTTTGCCAATCCCATCGGCCTCCATTCTAAAGCGGACACTAAAACGCAACTTTCTCGTTTGTAGTTTTTCTCATCGCTGATCGCTGTTTAACATAAACCTTTGTAACTACAAGATGGCGACTGGGTTTTTGAAGGGGATTTCACTGGACGACGCAGTCGGATCGCCGCTGTGTTTACAAACAGTTTTATGCTAGATCTAAAGGGATTTAACGAGGTCTGTGGCGACGTGAATAAAACAAAAAAAACAACAATAAAATGCTGGCACTGGTGAGTACATTATGAGATTAAACTCTGGCGTGGAATGTGTTAAGAGTGTCTAAATTGTAATTTGTCATCAGGGTGACACCATGAGATTGTGTGCAATTGGAAAGTTTGTCCTAATGGTGGCACTGGCACTAGACCATTGCCTAAGGCCATGGTGTCACCAAAATCATTAGAGGATATCATCTGGGGAGCATAAAGGTACACAGCTAATTTCAAGGCGATCCAGCAGTTAGTTTTCGAGATTATGTTATCTCTGTGAGTCTCTGATTATGTCCCCAAAGCTGCTGGACAGATGAACCCGCACAGCCATCCTAAGAGCTGCTTGCAGGGATACAAATGGGGTTGGGAAATGGATGCCATTGGAGGGATTCACATACACAAACTGAACTGCTATCCAATCACTGTTGGGAGCATTCATGGTGACTTTGGTACTTAATGTCAGAATGGAAGCTTTGCCACAAGGGGTATGTGAATAATTGTAGGCCATCACACAGTTTATGCCATTTGACAGTTTGTTATGCCTTAAAGTGTCCTCATTTCCCTTTATATTGGCACTCCCAGACAGTAATGTCTCGAAATCATATACTCAAATCCATAGACTCAATGTAAATGGGCAATAGAGATTGTAGACGTCAACATTAATACACAAGGCCTGGTCCGCAGCGCGGCGGTCCAGGCACCCTAGGCTGCAATGCCAGCCTGACAGCGTGTTGCGGGTTCGACTCCCGTTCCCGACGACCTTTACTGCGTGTCACCCCCCCATCTCTCTCCCCATTTCCTGTCAGCCTACTTTCCCTATCCCTCTCTAATAAAGGTATAAAAAGCCCCCCCAAAAAAATCAAAAAAGAAAACAAAAACATTAATACACAAGCCCATGCACATTTGTTTATTTAGGCCATTAATTAAGGCTTTGCATATATTCATGGTGTGCTTTGTACATACATGTTTATACTGTAGAAGTATAAAGGGAAGAAACAATCCACACTCTGTCTTCTTAGGAGCCTTTTTTCTACAGTAGCTTGGGGAAAGGAGATCAATCTTTAAACTGAAAATAAGCAAAAGTCAAACAGTTGAGTGATTTGTATAATCTTTTTTTCTTTTCTCTTTTGCAAATTTGTCCTGAAGCTGTACAGTCCTGGACAGCCATACATCAAAACTCCATAAACATTATCATTTGCGTCCAATCTAAGCTATTGTTAGTTAGGAGGAAATGAAATGCAGCAATCAATGATGCACCGAGAAAACAGCTTACTTCCTCCCCTAACAAATATTAATGTGAGACAGCCCAGATCATCATGGTTTTTATGTATTGATGAATGACACAGAGGGATAAAGTGTTCTCGTTTCATCATATGTCATTGTCAAGCTACTAGTGATGGCAAGCACAATGTATAATGTATCGTTTTTTTTATAGTTTTCTCCCTATCTGCATAATTTCTACACAATTACAGCAACAATCTATATTGGATCTCACTCACTCACTCACTCACTCACTCACTCACTCACTCTACTGTATGTCTTATCATCTCAGAGGCGATGGTCAACACATTTTTGGAGACAGCCCCCTCATATTATTAGTCATGTCTATTTGACAAGGTTCTTGTCTGTGCATAAAATGTAAAGTATGTGTATGCGTTGGTGACATGTTATATGACATGAATAATAACCACAACAGAAATGGCATAGTTACATTGAATGTATTGAACTCTAATAATGAGAATATTCACTGATCAGGACGGACATTAGGCAGAGCTTACTGTACATACAGTACAGTCACACAGGTGTTTACTGTGTGACTGTACTGTATGTACAGTAAGAAGTCTAATAACCACAAGGCCAAGATTTAACACTTCACAAAACAATTCCACAGCATGGCGCTTGTGATGCCACCCCCTCAATGAATGGCATCTTTACTCTGCCAATTAGTCACAGCGATGGATTGTCTCTCTCTCAGCCCATCTCACCACAAATCTGTCTTGATTAAATTATTCCATGTCCGCTGCCATTTGGGCCATTTGGGGAATTATTCTTTCCCACTTTTGTTCTTTATGTCTGCATTCTAGCAGGCTTGGCAAGTAAATCAAAAGGAAACCTAGGGAGCTTACAAACAGTGCACCCCACCGCCCTCTGTCTAAATCGCAAAGTAAGAACCTAAGATCCTACTGAAAACATCTGGTTGGCTCTATCTTTGCTTTTGATCACTACTTTTTCGTCATTAGAAAGCTCACTTGTAAATTGTGTTCATGATCAGGTGATGTCTCTACATGAGACTTCTTCACTCCCGTTCAGTTTGTTTGCTTCAGGATGTTTATCTTGGCTCGTTGAATGGGGCAAATCTACAGTCCTCTAGAATATGTGCACAAG
Source organism: Gymnoscopelus braueri (assembly GCF_963280865.1). Lineage (NCBI taxonomy): Eukaryota > Metazoa > Chordata > Actinopteri > Myctophiformes > Myctophidae > Gymnoscopelus > Gymnoscopelus braueri. Next base: position 132,519 of record NW_027660936.1, on the reverse strand, counting down.
TACGTGGACGGGGTGCTGTTGAGCGTGGCAAAGTTGATATTCTTCACAAGTTTGAGATGAGAAAACCCTCTGGTTGTGTGCAACGCCCTGCTTCTGTTTACCCACTGTGGCGGGTCGGTCCCTCCTAGTAAATCCCTACCGGGACTGTCATATCTCCTACATTTTCTGAGTTTGTTGGACAGCAGCTTGTCGTCTCCTAAACCAACCTCTCTCTCTCTCTCTCTCTTCTCTCCAGATACCACAGTATCATCACAAAAAGGTAAGAATGCACAATCAAGCACCCGAGCCGAGTCTCATCCTCCCTGCTAACCCCATATGTGCTTCTGCTGCTTCAGGTGTGCGTGCGTGTCGATGGTTGGGTGGGTGTTTCTGTCTGTACGTGCGAGCTGAGAGATCAAACTCATTTTTGGGGTGTTGATGTTGATTTTAAAGTGAGTCATTCAGTGTTGATGTTGCGGAACAATCTGTTAGATTAATCGTTCACACGTCACATAGTAGCGAAAAAGCATCCTGCAATTGGGTGATGATTGGCAGTCTGCATTTATGCTTTATTTTCTGTAAACTCTATGCTCATTGCTCACACCAATCAGCCATTCTGTTTGTTTCTGTGTGTTAATGTGAGCGTGGGGGAGTTTGTTTTGCATAGCGAACTTTTAGCGGGATGTGGAGATGTAGCCAACAGAGATGTTTACAGGGACGTGCCAGCTCTGGGGGTCTTGCACTGTTCTGTGTGGCAGCATGCAGGTGCAGGATGCACTGAGCTGTTTACAGCCCCGTTATTCTTTAAAATGGACAAAATGCCAGAGGGCGTGTCCCGATTCTGTTATTGTGAGCAGATGCGGGAGAATCCCCCTGGTGAGTTTTTTGTTTTGGTAAACTTTCTTTGACACTCTGCTTTGCGTACAAAAGTATTCTCAGGGCTAACTTGGTTCATCGACAACGGGATTGTTTACGATGCTACTCCTGCAAGACACCTTTTAATTACCTCCCACCCGCGCATACACACACGCACAAACGCACACACACGCAACTACATGAGTAGACCCAGATACAGTGCAGTATCATGAACCACGCCATGGCGAGGAGGCCCATATACAGTATGTGATGACTATGCGGCGTGCTGTGCTGTCAGACGGGGTCTATAAAGGTAAGTGATGTGGACCACCCGCGTCTCCCGGGCTGATGGATGTGGACGGCGAGCAGAGGCTGGCGTGGCGTTCATCATCTCTCCAGAGCTGCTCTACCATATGCTTCTGAAGGAGAGGGAGATAAATAAGACCATGCCACAGTCTGTGAATACACACATACACATACACGCACACACACACAAATATACAAACACTGTGTGTTCCTGTATGTGTGGGTGTCTCTTCCTCTACATCCTGCTTGTTAGATCTTTTCCTCGTACGTTGCTAATCAATTAATGGTCAGGTATAGAGAAGCACTGTCCATCTCTCTCACACACACACACACACACACACACACACACACACACACACACACACACACGCGCACACGCGCACACACGCACGGAACCATGGAGAAGGATGGCTGGCTGTGCTCATTTATACACAGTGAGTTATAGATGACTTTAAAGGTGTGACAACACCATTGGGACTGAAGAGACACGGAGCCTTGAGCAGAGGATAACGTGTATGAATCCTGCGTGTTTGTGTGTGTGTGTGTGTGTGTGTGTGTGTGTGTGTGTGTGTGTGTGTGTGTGTGTGTGTGTGTGTGTGTGTGTGTGTGTGTGTGTGTGTGTGTGTGTGTGTGTGTGTGTGTGTGTGTGTGTGTGTGTGTGTGTGTGTGTGAGTGTGTGTGTGTGTGTGTGATGATGGTAGAGAGAGCGTGACGTTTGTGTGCTTTGGCAATGTCAACTACCCACAAAGTCGATCCTTCAAGTGCCCACTTGACGGAGGGAGATTTTTGTAAGATATCAATTGAATTGAATTCAAGGCTTGAATACAAGCACTGTATTTGAGAGATTTGAGATCTGTACTTATTTAAAGGTAGGGTAAGTGATTTACTTTTTTTTTTTTAAGTCTCCCATGTCTCTCCAGCTCTTTATTAAACAGAAAATGCATTTTCAGTGCTCTCTCCTGATTGGCTTAAAAGTTGTCACCTACCTAAAAATGGACTATTTTCTGTTTGCTAAAGAGCTGGAGAGACCCCTGTAACCGAACAAACACTCTGTAGCAACTATCAGAATATAGTACTTTAACCTTTTTAACCAAAAAATATATATTACCAAAAAATATCACTTCCCCTACCGTTAAGTAGAGTGGTTGATTAAAATGTGCCCTATCATGATGAATTTTGGACCTCGTTATAATCCGACCTTAAACCCAACTTCTTTCCTACAGTACAACATGTGCCCCCCCCCCCCCCCCAGGTCCCTTCAACGTCACTATATTTTAACCCCTGCCCCTCCTAACCCACTGCATCTGTCCCTTTGAGATATACTGTACCTGTATTATCTGGAGAATGGACACAAACAAAGTTGTTCGCCCACCCAGTGCATACTCCCCCGTGAGTACACCATACCTCTGGGTTTGGTCATCAACTTCATGACAATCGAGCATGCGCACTAGGGTTTGAGGCCATACAAGCATGTGCATCAGTGTTCTTTACATGCCAAGCTTCCAGTACCAGATTTGGCTGGGGGCTTGATCTGTCCCCAGACTCCCCACACGGCAACATTAAGTATATTTAATGGCACTTGTGCTGGAAAAACTATGTGTCCAGGAGACGCTCCTCTAATTTCATTTTCAAAATGCCAACGATAAATATCAAATAGGTCGAATCGAATCAGTCTCACACAGTCCCATCTGTCATGGCCCATCCCCCAGGGCCTGTAGGTGTACTTTAACCAAAAACCTTTGCAGGGCAACATAGAAAGATAGAGGAGAGAGAGAGAGAGAGAGAGAAAGGTATGAAGAAGTGGAGAGAGGTGAGAAGGCGGACTTGAGCAGGGAAAAGTAGATGGAATGCGAGGAAATGAAATATGCAGGGAACAAAGACAGGCGTGCTTAAATGAATAAATGCACATGCGGCAGCATAAATTAGCTAGTGTGTGAGAGCGGGTGCATGCGCTAAGGTCAATGCTAATTCTTCGACACACAGCGGCCTCGCGAGGGAACGCTGGTTAAGCACTGTGGCTGTCAATGGGCCAGCGTGATAATTGATTAATCACAACACAAGTTAATTGATTGTGTTGCTCATGGCCATAAATGCCGTGGAAAGCCTCTTCAGTTCAAACAGCACTTTGAGCTTCGTCCCTTCCTGTGCCTCTGAAAGCTGCAGGTTCACACGCTCTGTAACCCCCCCGTCCCCCCGTCTTTCTTCCTCACTTCCTCATACTCTGCACATTGCTTTGGGCACCTTTTTAGTGCTCTCTCTCTAAACTCCTTTGTGTCTGCCTGTCCTTTTGTTTCACCTCTCTTTCAGCTTTTCCTCCATCTCTGCATTTATCTCTATGTCTGTGTACAGGCTCGGGGTGAAGCAGCTTAGCACTAACAGGGCTAATGAAGTTAGGCCCTGTATCCCTTCGAAGGGAGTCAATGGTGCTGCTCAGTGGAGCCAGTCAGTGTTTAATGATTAGATGAAACACCCCGCTAAGGCAGGCACGCTGATATTTGATAACACCAGTGGTGTAAAGTAACTAAGTACGTGTACTCAACTACTGTACTTCAGTAAAATTTTGAGGTATTTTTTACTTTCTTCAGTACTTAAACTTTAGCGAGAGGAAAATATAGTACTTTTCTCCACTACAATTGTATGAAAACCTTAGTTACTATGCAGATTTTGATTATTATTACAAAACGCACTAACCACTTCAGCCCTATATATATTTCGGCCATTCGAAAATGGCAGATCTACAAGCTCACAATGCGTTGCGATCCGACACATTGTGAGCTTGTAGATCGGCTATTTTCAAAATATATTTTTATAGATTTTGAACTTGTGAAATGGGACATAATTCTGCACCATGAGTACTTTTACTTTTGGTATAGTTTGATGCCGATACTTTTGTAGTTTTAGTACATTTTGAATATGGGACTACAGAGTATCTACATTGCGGTATCGATACTTTAACTTAAAGGAGGAGTTCACCCAAAAAACTACTTATTTTCTATCAATTGCACACCCTATGAAGCCTTGAATCCATGGATTCTTTTTAGTTTTTGTCGCATTCCTAAGCTAATCATTTGATTCCCGTCTCCTACCGGCTAATGTATCAGGTAGGAGACAAAGTAGATTATTTGTGTCTCCTACCGGAAATACACACGGTCATCAAATTATTGTCTTAGGAATGCCACAAAAACAAAAATAAATCCATGAAATCAAGGCTTCATGGGGTGTGTAATTGATAGAAAATAAGTAATTATTTGGGTGAACTCCTCCTTTAGGTAAAACATGTTCTGCTTTTATCGCTGGATAACACCCTGTTTTATCACTGGATAACACACACACACACACACACACACACACACACACACACACACACACACACACACACACACACACACACACACACACACACACACACACACACACACACACACACACACACACACACACACACACACACACACACACACACAAAGTTCCACTGCTCCTACTTTGCACAGAGCACATCTCAGCCTTGTGATGACTCAAACTTGACATCAAGAGCATGCAAGGTAGCAAACCTTATGACAGATTTAGGGAGTGAGCTATTAATGTGCAGGAAGGTGGAAAGAGAAAAAAGGCAGGCTTCATGAGAGAGATATATCTCTCGCATTGATGAGCAGATTGTAAACAACTCCCCAGATTCCATTCAAGAGACATGCTGACATGATTTTATGTTGCTTCTCATTTCAGCTTGAAAAGCATGACGGAAGATCACCCAATAATAAGCCAACGTCTTAAAACCTTTTTGAACATTTCAAGACGCATCTCTGATCAGTTCAAACTCTTCTCATATTAAGTTATCCTTCTCCGTGGCCAGTCTGCCCACGTATGACAGCTCACTGCATGCTGTGTGCAGTGGAGTGTGTGTTAGAGTGCGGGGAAGTGCGTATAGCTGTGACAGTGGGAGGGTGTTTGTGTTTATGAATACTAATGCGGAAGCGGCAAGTGACAGGGGCAGCAGTTGGGTCAACAAGCCGCCCGTCTGCTTGAGTGAAAAGGTCCAGGGGAGAGCTTGGCTTGGCCTTCTTGCACCGTTAGCCACACATGCTAATTTACCTGTCAACTTACGCAGAGAACAGAGGAATATACGCACTTCCTACATATTCTTTCTGTTTCTCTGTCTTTTCCTCGGCCTGTGTGCATGTGTGTGTGTGTGTGTGTGTGTGCGTGCATGTGTCCGTGCATGTGCGTCTCTCTGCCTCCTGCCACGCCATCGTTACTTAAATTATTCCTTTCCCACTCACTGCTTAACCCTCTTGTGGAAATACCTGTTCAGGTCTACTTGGTGAATCAAAAAACACAGCACTTCATTGAAATGCATGCACATTTCTGCCAGTGTGTGGGCACTGCTCCAAGTCTCACCAAGCGCTTCTCTTAGAAGCTGGTATGTGAAAGCATCATCTCCTCTCGTTGTCCCTTTTTAAAAAAAAGTTACAAAGTGCAAAAAGAAATACAATTATACAAGCTTAAGGGACAAGTGAAGTAACTTCTCACTAACAGTAAACCACATTGTTTCAGAGGACAGACAGACACTAATAACAAATATAATATAAATGCTGCATAATATCAATTCCACTAACCTCATAGTCATATTGTTGTCATCTGGACTTTACCAACCAAGTGTAGCCTAGTTATTAACAACAGCTCGAACAAAACATCTGTAATACCAGAGAGGTTCCCTTGGCTTTGATGGTATCTTAAATTAGATGTAGGCCTATTTGACAGTGCAGAAACATTATTGCCTTGAAGTATGTAAGGATAACGAGCGTCAACTGGACACAGACACACACACACCTCCCCATTTTTGGTTTTCTGATCCGGCCTGGAGCGGAAATAACTTTACGTTGCACCTCCAAAATGATTCCCCTAGTATAAAATGTGTTTAGTTTGGTATAATTGTATTGCTTCTTTTGGTATAATAATAGTTTGGTGTATCCATCTTTAGGGTTGTAGTCGAGACCACCTAAAGCGAGTCCAAGTCAGTACCAAGTCCGAGGGGGGGCGAGTCCGAGTCAAGACCGAGTCCGAGAGGCCAGGGAGGGGGTCGAGTCCGAGTCAAGACCGAGTCCGACGGGAGGCGAGACCGAGTCGAGGCCGAGACCGACCGGAGGCGAGACCGAGTCGAGACAGAGACCAGATTTTTTTTTTTTTTTTTTTTGAAAATGTTCAAATCAGCCTCAAGGTGGCGCTATGACAGGCCACAGGAAACTTTGCACACTCCCTAGAGGCCAAGGAAAAACCCTTGCCCTGCATTTTTCACATCTGCCTGTTAGAGCGCCACCAGGAGGCTGACTTTTGTAAAACAAATTTGTTGCTATTACTCCTTCAGATTCTATCCAAAAATCACGCAAATCAGTACACAGTATCTCTATAGTCATGTGATCAAGACGGATGTGTCCGATATTTCATATTGCATCCTAATTTGCTAACATTAGCTTCCAAAGTTTGCAGGATAGATCAGTTTGGAACAAAATGCCTCAAATCATGAACGCAGCATGCGATTTCCGTGAAATTTTCCACACACATTCCCACTAGAGAGGAAGAAATGCCGCCCTTTTCACATTGGCCTGTTATAGTGCCACCAGGAAGCCACAATAACCTACCTGACCTGGCGGAGACCTGTGCTCCGAGGAGCACCTTTTCTAGTTTTGTTTTGTTTTGTTTTTATTTTGACATTTAAAACATTCTTTGCATCTTTTAATGAATGGCAGAGCAATTAGCTATTTAGTTATTTTTACTGAATTAATTACATCTCAATGGTAAACCTAGACCAAACAACAATGACCAAATTGACCAATGAGCCATTATCATCATTACACATTAATGTTCCTTACAGACAGAACAATGAAAACTACTCCCCTTTAATGACAAGGAGCCATCATTACATAGCACATCGATATGTGCTACTTTAATGACTGAATTACATGTGAATGGTAAAGTTATTGACCAACCAAGTCTCACACCCCAGCAATGAATCAGTGTTTCAAACACTGGTGAGACATTCGATTTAAACGCACTGTCATTCAATATGCGTTTGCATCTTCAGTTTTAAAATATGTAAACGTCATAATAACAGGCTACAGTAGTATATATTTTTTAAAAGCAGATCTACAAGCTCACAATGCGTCCCATGACGCATTGTGACCAGGCCTGGAATTTCATCATTTTAGGCCAGGGGCAAGGCCACTTGGCCTTTTGTCATTTTCTAGGGCACAAAGGCCAAATGCCAGGGCATTTTTTTAAAAGTCCACGGACATAATGAATTTAATTTGAAGGTTAAGGATGATTTTATTTTAATATAGTACAAGAATAGAATAACTATCTGTGTAATATAACCCATATTGGCAAATGACCAATATTTGTACTAAGTTATATTGGTCTCAATATTTGTCACATTCAGCCCTGGACTTCACTGACTGAAGTAGGGGTCATATGAATCACATTAGATTCACATATTTTATGTATTTTCCCCACAAATTATTTTCATTCAAATTACATGTGATTGAACTTGCACTAACAATGACTTTAGTTGATTTTGCACTATTTAAAATATAATATTTCTTAATTATTAATAATTGAAGCTTGTAGATTGGCTATTTTCACCAGTTTTTAAAATAATAATAAAAAAAAGGAACATACAAGGTTTCCACCCAACAGCGACGGTTCTGTATCAATACATGAGTCAGTTTTAGCATATTTCATTCTAATTGGCTACGATGACTGCCTATGAATTTCATGGCCTGGGTAGGTAAACCTGGCCTGGCGGAGATATGCCCTGTTGCGCACAGCAGAACAACAGGTGAAGGCAATGAACTTAAACAAGGACTGTACTGCACAGAAAAAATTGCTCAAACTATGTCAAACTGTCACATAGCTGAAATAAACTTTCCATTTAGATCATTGTTGACAAACAAACAGAACATGGATGTTGTTTGCAAAAGGATTATTTATTTCTTGTCCATTTGTTTGTGAGGTGAGATCACAGCTTCTCTCTACTTTTGTGTGATATTGATAGCCTATAACTTTGAATTTGTTTGCAGTTCATTTCTATTGCTTACTGGATATTAAGACTAATAATTTTGGGATTTCGCTGTATTTTGTCAAATGTATTAATCTATATTTTTCTGTTGATCAAGCCTCGGGTTTTGTGATTAGATGCGCACACGCGCTGTCAGCCACTGGCAATCAATAATGTGCGCAAGGAAACCTTACTGAAAGCCGTCTCTAATCATCTTTAGAGAATCTCGTTTATTAAAACAACCACAGGCTACACAGTGAACACACAATAAATAAATAAATAAACACCTGGAAAGCTTGCGCTGTTAGTGGAAATAATTTAAAAACTAGATAAAGTGCTCCTCGGGGCACAGGTCTCCACCAGGTCAGGTAGGCTATTGTGGCCTCCTGGTGGCGCTATAATAGGCCAATGTGAAAAGGGTGCCATTTCTTCTTAGGCCTTGCACGACAATCGGACACTGACTGCATTCATGATTTGAGGCATTTTGTTAAAAACATTTGTTTTGCTAAATTAGACCTGCTGGTGGCGCTATAACAGGCCAATGTTAAAAGGGTGGCATTTGTTCCTCAACATAGTGTGAATGTGCGTGCAAAGTTTGACCGCAATCGGACGGTGCGTTCATGATTTGCGGAATTGTGTTCAAAACAAGCCAATAATGCAAACTTTTGATGTCAATCTTAGCCAATCAGGATGGAATGTGAAAAATCAAACACATCCGTCTTGATCACATGACTATAGAGATCATGTGTACCGATTTGCGTGAAATTTGGATAAAATTGGAAGTAGTAGTATAAAATTATGTGTTTTACATAAGTCGGCCTCCTGGTGGCGCTATAAAAGGCAGATGTGAAAAATGCAGGGCAAAGGTTTTTCCTTGACCTCTAGGAAGTGTGCATACAAAGTTTTACACAGATCGGTGCAGTTCTAGGTAAAAACATGAATCGGCATGTTATAGCGCCACCATGAGGCTGATTTGAAAAATTTCAAATGGCATTTCTTCCTCTGCCTAGTGGGAATGTGCGTGCAAAATTTCACGGAAATTGCATGCTGTGTTCATGATTTGAGGCATTTTGTTCAAAACGGAGCACTCCTGCAAACTTTGGAAGACATTTTTAGCCAATCAGGATGGAATATGAAAACTCTGAAAGACAAGTTTTGTTTAATGGAGATAGAGATATTGTGTACCGATTTGCAGGATTTTTGGACAAAATCTGTAGGAGTACTGTAAAAAAGATATGTTTTGCACACCTCCACCTCCTGGTGGCGCTATAAAAAGCCCATGAGAAAAACTTGGGGCAGAGGTTCTGAATTGGCATCCAGGGAGTGTGTGTGGACAGTTTCGCTGCGATCAAGCCAACGGTGCCGGAGATAAGCTGGTGACAGACGGACGGACGGACGGACGGACGGACGGACGGACGGACGGACGGACGGACACACGGACACACGGACGGACGGACGGACGGACAGGGGGAAAAACATACTCTCTCGCCATGCCTTTCGGCCTGGCGGAGACAATAATATAAACTAGAGGGACATGGCAGAGTGTGTTCTGCTGCTGCGCTGTCAACCACGAGATGATGCGCTCCAAGACAGCTGTCCATAAGGGACCAGTCGAAATTTACATAAGGGGGGGGCATGGAGGAAATGTATGTGCCCTGATCTAAAATGCCATGACCCTCCCTTTGACAAAAAAAAAAAATCAATGACCCTCCCCAAGTGATTACAAAAAAAAGAGTAACCCTCCCCGCCTAGAAGTGTCACGATATATTGTGTCACGATATAGCCTATCGTGGTATTAAAATGTGATGATAGGTATTGTCATGATGTCATACTGTATCGTAATATTTTTTTAATTGTTTTTTTAATACAAAAAAAACACTTTCTTTTTTTTTGCCGGTGAAAGTTAGGAGTTTTTACTGTATGATATGAAATGTAAAGCTTATCATAATCATAGTAATTATTAATCATGTCCTCCATCATATTCAAGGTATTTTGGAGAGAAATGAAACAGACTCCAGTCAGTCACTTTCAGTTTAAAGCACTGCAGAGGGGAGGTGTTGTGTGTCAGCTGATGCTCGTTGACGCTCGTTAATGTGACATGCATCTGCACTCTCAAATAGGCCTACATCTAATCTAAGATTGTATTATACTGTATCTGGTATTATAGATTTTTTTAGCTGTTGGAAATAACTAGGCTGCACTTGGTTGGTAAAGTCCAGATGACAAAAATATGAGGTTTGTGGAATTTATAGTTATGCAGTCTTATATTATATTATATTTGTTATATTAGTGTCTATCTGTCCTCTGAAACAATGGGTTTATAGTTAGTGAGAACTTCACTTCTCCATTAAGCTTGCACAAATGTATTTATTTGTGTGTACAAAGCACTTTGTAATTGTTTCTAACTTGCTTTATAACGTTATTTATAAGATGATGGCCAATGTTGATGATACATGAGAAAAGAACATTAATAATATATCATATCGATATCATGCCCAACTTCATGTATCGTATTGTGAAATTCTTGACACCCCTAACCCTCCCCATCAACTACAACATGACATTTAAAACTGATATGTCCAATGTTTTGCTTTCCACATTGATTAGAACATTGCTGTAGTGTAGTCAGTCTTGCTAAATGCACAGTGTATCTGTAGTAGTGGTAGCAGAATGGATAGTGTTCTCATCTTACATGTGGGAAACCCATTGAATCCTGGTCAGATTGAAGAAAGTTGAATATTTGGTAACCAGTAGTTTAAAACTTTTGTCACTCTGCCCTTTTAATTATCAACTACAGTGACTACAACTACACTGTTGCCTACATAAAACAAATTAGGCTATCAATTATGGCCTGATGCTTCTGGTTTTACTTGTGGAGCTAGGCATCTATACACAACTGTCCATATAGATCCACATTAATCAACATGCACAGAATTACTTCAAATGATTATGAATATCCAGTTATAGTAGGCCTATTTATAATGCATCTCTCCAATAACGCCTGTTGAAGTTTTGCTTAATTGTTCAACCACCATCGTTAAGACGCTGAATAGATTTGACTGGGTCATTCACACTCGCTGTGCGTTGATGGCTTGTTAACGACCGTCATTGATTCTAAATAGACAAGGTGTTACTTGATTTGAATTCTTTGTATCCTTTGAAATGGAGAGGGGTCATTGACCACTGTTCTGCTGTACTAAAAAGGTATATAAAAAACGGACTATTTTATCAATTCAAAATTGCATGACCCTCCCTTGGATTCAAAGTAAAATTAGCTGACCCTCCCTTGGACCAAAATTAGAAAGGCATGACCCTCCCCTATTTTCCTCCATGCCCCCCCTTATGTAAATTTCGACTGGTCCCTAAGCGCCAGACAGCTCTCTTAGAATGTTGTGTGAATAGGCTCCTCATAATATGGGTATAATAAAATTATTTCATTGCATTGTAGTGACTTGGTCTTGGACTCGAGTGGACTCGGTGGGGGCAGAGTCCCGAGTCCCTTAGTCCGAGTCCGAGTCAAGACCGAGTCAAATTATGGGCGAGACCGAGACAAGACCGAGTCAAATTATGGGCGAGACCGAGACAAGACCGAGTAAATCAAAAAGCGGTCTCGAGACCGTACTACAACCGCTAGTCACACTACAAGTTAGAATAAAAGATGGACCATCTTTTATTCTAACTTGTAGTGTGACTAGCGAGACTAAATTAATTTGAATTTGAATAATATGGGGAACAAAAACAATGCGACGCCAACCGTTTTTCTTTCTCCTCTAAACCGGATCACACGGCTCAGTTTTAGAATGAAAACCAGTTTTTCCTCCATGGTGGAAAAGCCTGATGATTCTCTCCAAAAGCCCTTGAATATGATGGAAAACATGATTAATTATTACTGTGATTATGGTAAGCTCACATTCCATATCACACCAACTCCTATAACTTTCACCAGACAATTTTTACCAGGTTGCAAAACCTGGTCTACATCTACAGTACACTCGCTAGTCCTGACTTTTGTGTTACTTTTTCCTCATTGGCTGGTCCTTTAGCCAATGAGGGCTCAATGTCCTCTCAGAATATGGGATCTAAAGACGACCCACAATACTGTGTTCGGCCACTGTATGTAACTCTATAGCCAGATTCCAAACCCGAAAATCTCGGCCACTCGCTCACTCCCACTCGGTCACTCCGACTCCAAACCGGATGTGCTAAATTCCAATTACTCAGTTGCTTCTTGGAGGAGGCGAGTGGAGTCGAGTGGAGGAGCCGAGTCGGCTCTCTACTTCCGCATTTAGCGAGTGTACATCAAGTGTAGGCTCGACCACTCTCAACAGCTCCTCCGCGGCAGACTTCCGCATCACGTGTAGACGTTTTTTTTGTTTTTTCCCTTCTCCCGTGACGTATTCATGGTCCTCCTCCACATGTGGCCACACAAACAACGCTTGAAACCCGAAACCATGCCCCGAAAACACCGGCTGCCCCCCCCTCGCCCCCGCCGATCACTCGTTGCCCATCTCACACACACACACACACACACACACACACACACACCCACACACAGTGTAAATTAACTGAAAAGACGCAACAAGCCACTGGCTTTATTGCTTTGTATGATATAAAGTATAATACAATTATATACATTGTAATATATTGTGCACACTTATACTGTCTCAAAAGCTGATAGTTCATTTCTCTCCGTGCATGCCTCATCTCAATGCAGTGCATGGACTACTATAAATTACTGTGACAAAGATTATGTTTAAAATAATGTATTGTATTTATATATAGACTGAATATAGGGTGACTATATTCTGAATTCCCCAAAAAGAGGACACTTTACGCTATTTAACTATAGCCGTACTCATTCAATTCTGAACCGATTCTTACATTTTAAAATTCTGTATTTGCTGTGAAGGGTCTTCTTTCATGTCTATCAGTCATGATTTATTTCGCTATCAAACAATATCAAGCAAAATCACAAAATCGTCTGAGTTTTTTTCTTTTTTCTTCGTCCCAGAAGTGGGGAGGATATCACCCAAACTCTCAAACCCCCGGACATTTGAAGGATTTTATAAACCCCCCCCCAGACAGCCCCCCAAAAGAATATATGTCCGGGTAAAAGAGGACGTATGGCCACCCTGCATGAATGATGTAATTCAGAGTCAGACATACTCTGTAATATACGGTGGCTGTTATAAGCAGCAGTGCCGTGCGGGACTGCTGCGGGGGGTGGGGGGGTCTGGGGACTGTACGAGCAAAAAGAGGGACGGGTCAGGATTTAATTCATAAATGTTTAATCATCCTGGCGCTTCGTTCACTATTTCAGGAATAAATGGCTTTGCACAAAATGTTAACTATAAAGATAACAATGTGGCCATCCACATTGATGAATTGTCTATTCTTATATTATGTATTATTCTATACCTGCATATTATTCTATGCATGTATATTTTCATCCACGGCTCTGGTCCAGCTGTTTGAGACGTCATAAGTGATCGCGGAATTTTCTGTCGCTTTGAAATGACGGACCCAGTGCAGTCCGATCCTTTGACGGCAACCACTCGACCACTCGTCCTCACAAATAATCCTCGGCTCCTCGCAGGGGCGGGGCTTAGGCGCGAGTGGAGGAAGCGAGGAGAGTGAGCGAGTGACCGAACTTTGGGGAATGGAATCTGGCTTATGGTACAGTAAGTGGCGCTGTTGCTCAATATCCTCTCAGAATATGAGATCTAAAAACGTTGCCATGTTTAGTGAGAGAAATAAGCAACCATATGGGATCTAAAAATGTTGCCATGTTTAGTGAGAGAAATAAGCAACCTGGTATAATATATTTTTTAAATATCTTGTTTTTTTATCGCAATCCCATATGACGCAACAACGATACATATCGTCACGTTTTAATATTGCGATAAATCGTGGGACGATATATTGTGACACCCCTAGTTAGGATCCTTCACCACTGCGTGTGGCCCGTGCTCCACAGGATCGCTGCGGTTGGAGGCCATGATTATTTTGACCTATTCAGCAGCACGGTCCGTCTGAGAGTGGGTCGGGGACCCCATCCTATACCTATCAACGCCCAGAGCCAGTATAGGGTCCAGCACATGTAGGATTTAAATGCCAAATGCTCACTGCGGACCCCAAAGCCAGCTTAAAATGAAATCTCTGTCGTGGAGCGTGCAGAAAAGGTAGTTGTGTCAAATGCCATCACCTGTACACGAAGCAATAAGTAGAAATCTTGCCTTGCAACAAGCTCAGACGTGAAAGGCTCTCCATCATCACACACAAGAGACTGATAATGTTTTTTCTGTTAGCCAGAATAAACCTTGCAACTAGAGCTACTGAGTGCAGGCCAGACACAGAGATAAAGACGCTGCCTCACAAATAGGCCCACGTCTCTGAATCATTAAACATGTCTGGATATTGAAACATTTCTCTGACCGAGACAGAGGGATAGATAAAACATGAGACAATTTATGAAGACAACTAGAAAAAAATGCAAACTGAGTGAACTGATATTCTCAGCTCAGCTGGCAATAAAATCAAAATGGTAAATGGTGCCTTTATCGAAAAGAGCTTTACATTCACTCAACGATGTTGGTGGAAACATACAAGGCAGCTATACCTGCTCATCGGGAACAGTTAGGGTTTTGGTGTCCTGCTCAAGAACACTTCAAGACTGTAGGGGATTGAGCAAGGGGAGCGGGGGATTGAACCGGGAACCTTACAATTTCTAAGTGGCCGCTCTACCTCCTGAGCCACTGAGTTTTGAGACCTTTCCAATTAGGCCTGTCACAATTATTACATAATCGTCTAATCGCAATTATTTGAGAT